>NW_015223083.1:0-964 GCF_001447785.1 Gekko japonicus | reverse complement strand
CCAATCTCTTCTTCTTCTCCTTCTCCTCCCCTCATTCTTTCACATGCATTCTGTATGGTTTAAGTTGTTAACTTAATCAGTTTTGACTTTGCTACAGGGGTCTAAGCCATGAGCAGAACTACTAAATTTGATGCCAGATTAGACTCACCCTTTGATAAACCTCTCTTCCCTGACTATTAACCATGATAGTTAAATGAAAACTTGGTGTCCAAAGGCAGTATACTTGCGAGGAACAAATGCTGGGCAAAACAGAGGATGACGCTACATCCCACCTCAGGTTGTGGGTTCAAGAAGGGTATTGGGGGAGGTGCTAGAAGGAATGATCACACACAAACCGTTTGGAGAGACATAGCCACAGCTTGTTTATTTATTGCTACATACAAAGGAATGGCAGCATAGCTTAGAGATGAGTCCTAGGATTGGGCAACCTGCCTGCTGCCCGATGCACCCATCTCCCAGCCTGCCAGCTGGGGGATAGACTGTGGAGTGGCAGAATACCAGGACATATGCATGTGCCAGCCTCTGCATGATCTCCCTGCCACTTGGGAGCGTAAACCAGCCAGCAGCCCCCCACCTGGGTCCATGGCTGATTGGCTCCCATGCCCCAGGGCCCCTTATGTGGCCTCCCTGAAATGGGGAGGTGTGCACACAGGCTTGGCCTCCCCTCCAATGGACCTGTCCGAATGCCCAAACTGCCAAAGAGCAGAGATTCACCCTGTCCCTGCTCCTGCCACCACTGCTAAGCCTGTAGCCACCCCAGCAGTGTCTCCGGGATCCCATGCGACCAAACATCCATGCCCCATGGGGTGCACCCCATTGCCCTGAAACAAGGCAGGCTGTTGGAATGAAATGTCTGGCTGTGTGATAACCTTCCTGCCCATAGCCCGCACTACTTGCAATACTGCCTTGCAAACTCTCCTCCTGGCCAAGTCCACCTTATCTGGTGCCACAGCCCCCCTCCATA
>NW_015223082.1:0-964 GCF_001447785.1 Gekko japonicus | reverse complement strand
GGAGGGAGGGAAGGAGGGAAAGGGGGCCTGCTTAAGACCTGGAGAGCTCACACAATCCTGAGGGGGGAATTTAGGGTAGATTTCCAAATTGTTCTCCCCTTCGCAGTTCCATCTTTATGGGCCCTCGGCATGAATCGATGTGTGGACCTCACCTGCAGCCTAAAATGCGGCACGTGACCTGAAGTTAACGTGTGATTCAGCCCCCTCCGCCTCAGCTGAGGTTGTGGCACCGAGAGTCCCTCTTCCCTCCTCTCCACATCCAGTTGCTCTTCGTGGTCTTCCCTTTTGATATTCTTACGTTGTATTTTTCTGTCTTTATACAGCAAATGTTCGTTTTTATGGGGATCCTAGGAAAATGTCGCTTTCGAGTGTGTTTCTGTTTCAAGATATTTCCTACCCAGGCTCATTGTCGTGGCCGCCTTTGGCACTGGCACTTTGCAGCAGTCCTTCGCTCCCTTTGATCATGCCCAGGATGGAGGGAGGTAGGAGGAGGAGGAGGTGTGCAAGGGCAGAAGGGCTGGAGATGTTGCAGCCCCTCCCTTCCTCTCCCGTGTGAGCAGCCACAAGGGGCCTGGGCGGCCTCGCCTCTGCTCTGTGCTCCAGTCCCTCACTGCAAAAAGGCAAAGGGCTCTTAAGCTCCCTCTTCCTGGGACTCACTAACTCTCGGCTCCAAAGCCTGTTTCAACAGAAGCCATGGTCTACTAAGGAACCCCAGTTCACGTGCAAAGTGCACGTTCCTCACCAGCTGGAGACTTCATTTTGTTTAGAAAGAGCTGGATTTGGCTCAGGAGGAGATTCCAGGTCAGACAAGCCTGGGCTGCGGCACCTTCTGTGTCTGAACAGCAACCTCATTTCCAGCTCTGGGGAAAGCGTATTTCTTCCTTTCCCTCTGTGCTGTAACCTCTCCCATGGCAGACGATAGGTAGGGCAGAGTGCCCTGGGGGCTGTCAAATGGAAGCAATTG
>NW_015223081.1:0-964 GCF_001447785.1 Gekko japonicus | reverse complement strand
CAAAGCCATTTCAGTCCCATAACCAGGACTGAAACCTGATACGAGTGGATTCAAATGATTCACTTTATTCAGGAATCCCTAAAGTTGCCCAGTCATCTCTAGTCCAATCACCTTGGTCAAGAATGGCACATTTAACACTTGAGTGGCAGTTATTCAACTCTCCTGTGTCTGGCATACAAGGATCGCATTTCCCTAAGTCAGCAGGCAACCATGGTCCAAAGTCTGAACATGATGGTAGTGACTCAGAAGTACTGTTGGAACCACATACACAAATAAATTACCCACCTGGACCCAGACTGCAATTACCATGGTGCAAGCCACAATGACAACATCAACATGAAACAAATGCAGTCATAACTTGTGTTGATTATGTATTAGACAAAAAGCATTCTCATACTTGATAGGTGAGGTCAAACTTGTCTTGATTTTTAAAATCTGACCATGCAGACATTACTGAAATTAAAATTCCACATACATTGGTTTGCAGAGGTGGCATGCATAGAAGCAATATAACAGAATATTTATTTCTTTAGTACATTTTTATACCATGGTTCCTCTAAGGAGTTCAGGGTGGGATTAAATCTGCTAAACTCCCACTGTGTTTAAGGTATGCTTAGATAGGAACTTATTTGGGTAGACTCCTCATCTATGTTGGAGCTGAAGACTCCACACCACAGTGAACAAAGCATGAGGCTCCCTTCCTTCATTTTGCCCCCATGCAATGAAACCTACAAGATCAAAGCATAAGCAGGGCTGAGAACATGTAAACCACAATATCATATTCAGCTTTGTTCCAGGACATAGTCTGTGTTGGCTGCTGGACAAAAGAATTAATTCCTGTACTGTCTAAGTGTGTCTGCTAGGTACTCCTAGTGTTGTAAAAGGGGCAAAATTAAAGTATGTTTTCATTATACATACAGGTTCCTAGTGACATGGTTAAATCACATTTGCACTACAAATGCAA
>NW_015223080.1:0-964 GCF_001447785.1 Gekko japonicus | reverse complement strand
GATCTCCAGGTGCCAGCTGGATGTTGGCAGCCCCCCAGGTCCAGGCAGTGATCAAAAAATTGAGACTGTTCGTTGTATATGTCCAGTGGGGTAGTCATGTTAGTTTACTGTAGCAAAACAAAACAGAAGTAATGTGGCACCATAAGGACTATTAACATTTATTTCAGTATAAACTTTCATAAAACAGCTCACTTCTTCGGATACGATATGAGAAATAAAATCCTTAGCGTCAGTTTGAAGTGTATGCCACCTCTACAGAATCCAAGGAATACAGATAGAGGGTGCCCTGGCCTTCTTTAAACGCAACAGGGGAAGGCACGTGCGGCTCTTCTAGTTTGTGTAATCCCTTCTCGGCTGTATTCCTTCGCGTTTATCTCCAACTGTGAATGAATGACGGATACCCAAAGGTTGATCCCAGGGAAAACGGGGCACTCCTTCTTGTTCCGGAAACCGCAATTCCAGTGCCCTCTGTCGATCGATCGTAATTCGTCCCATCTGTCCTTTCATTTCAGTAGGTTCCCCTTCGTAGTCTCTTCTTCGATAATACTGTGGCTGTCCACTCTACTTTTCTGTTTCGGAACAAGCTCTTTACGCTGCATCTTTCCGCCACTCTGACTCGGAACCTTGGTCGCACATCTCCCGGTTTCAAGTCGGCTTTCGTTAATCGAAGAACTCCGAGTCAGGGGCGTCTATAGCTTTGCCTGTTTTTACTATGACACTGAAAGTTTCTTCCATGACCTTCCTCGCCGCCTTTCAGGAATTGCGGGGGCAAACACGGAGGACCACACTGAAAAATAGGGGCTGATGAGAGAATAGGATAGCAATAGGCAAGTGTTTCATCAGGCAGGGTGTGGATCCCCTCTTTGGAGCGAGGACCTCTGGGTCCTTGGTTCCGGAGCGGGCTCGGACGGAGAGAGAGAGTGGCCGAGATGAACCTGGAGCTGCTCGGTACGTGGGGCTGTAT
>NW_015223079.1:0-964 GCF_001447785.1 Gekko japonicus | reverse complement strand
CATGTTCCACAGTGGTAGCATAGCAGTGGTAAGCCTACTGTATCATGCTACCCTGTTCACTAGTTATCCTGTACCTTAATTCCCTGTTTTTTATAACCCAGACAATAATGGGTTGCATCCTACCACTCGGATCTGTTAAAAAGCAGCACGCTTCACCAGCACAAGGATATTCCTTCGCCTTTGGGTCCGAGGAAGGCCAGCACTGGGAGCAGTGAGGTGTAGCTCAGCATCTGCCTCTCAAAAAGCAAACAAAGTAAAAATTGTGACGATTGTACTCTGTAGAAGTCATAGGGACTCCAGGCTGGTGAACTTCTGCATTTGCACTGAATGCAAGCTACCAAAATGAAGCTCATTGGACTGTTGTGGGAATAAACATTTACAGCAACGTGTACCTGTTTCTCACACAGATTGGGATCTAGGGGTTTGTTTGCAGTATGAATGCAAAAGGAAACAGTTGCGAAAACCAGATATTTTAAATTCCTGGATTGACCTCAGGGCAACTTACAAGGTAAGAGCACCAGTGGATTGGGAAATACTTACAGGTCTGTAAAAGAGAGTTACTGATTTCGTTCTCTGCCACCCAAATGTATTTCTGTCGTAACATCTGCCTCTCAAAAGACTAGGCAGGTTTTAACTAGGTAACCTTTTTAGAGAGAAGTAGTATGTTTCTAGGCATGTGTAATAATTCTTTTTGTTTGCTTGGTTCCTTACCATTTTTGTTTCTCTTGTGCTGTTCCATCAATGTGTTCTTCCACCGATAGTTTGTGTAAGCTTTCTTGGTTTGTACTTCTCTGGATCTTCTTTGCCATGTGCTTTGGCTTTTGCATGTTAAATGCACTACTGTTTTAAGCATCACTTAATGTATAAAGTGTAGCCATCTTCAAGCAGCGGGGTTGGACTAGATGGTCTCTAAGGGTCCCCTCCAGCTCTATGACTCTGCTGATACATGTTCCACAGTGGTAGC
>NW_015223078.1:0-964 GCF_001447785.1 Gekko japonicus | reverse complement strand
GTAAATTACATATGCGTGAGTGTGCATGTGAGTGTGGGAGAGAGGGAATTAGAGAATAAAGACATTGAGAACAAATGAAATAATCAAATCCACAATTACACATGAAGCTCTCATGCAACTCCAAGATTAGTTGAGAACAGTTTAAAAAAAAACTACTAGTTTGCAAACACATTTAACTTAAATGCGTTCACCTCTAATCTTTATGACTCTGAAAGGAAAGGTAGCAACTGTCTTCGTGATATTCTTGTCCAGGCCAACCAACTGAAAACGTATTCAGCATCAGAATTCAACAGATAACCCTACTGAATAGGCAAGATGAATAACCACTAAGTACCTACTTGGTTATACATTGAGAGATGGACGATCCTTGACAAAGGCCCATCTTCACAAATGTTCGATGTGAGTGTATCTGTAAGAGGGAGTCAAGCAAAATCAGTGTGAACCAAAGCATCCGAGACTTAAATAGTTCTTTTTGTTTCATGACACTCAAAAGTTTTATGGTGTCAACCTCTTTAACAGTACAGAGTAACCTTGACTGAGCAAAATATCCAGCTGTAGAGTGTTTCTAACTGTTTCTGTCACTAGCACACACCCCAATGAAAGACCAAAATGTTGGATAAAAATGTTACTTACTGCTCTCTCCATCTGCTTTGCTGAATGAAAACCTCTTTGTCCGAAAACAATTTCTTCTTAATCTTTCAGGGACAAAAAAAAGAAATGAATTTTTGTTCTCCAACAATGTAACTTTGACCTAATGAATGGAGGCTTTGCTGTTACTGTAATCATGATAACATAGCTGCTGGTTTTACAGTCAGTTCCTTTTTTGTATAAAATTTAATGACCATGCAATTATTTAAATTTCAGACTAACTGCCTGGGCTTTAGAGACACAATGCTGCTCTGAACATGCACACTTGAAAGTTTCTGGAATGCCACTGGTGAATGAATGTGATGTAAAGGTATTG
>NW_015223077.1:0-964 GCF_001447785.1 Gekko japonicus | reverse complement strand
TATCCTGTGTAAAATTAGATTGCCTCATCTATGGCAGTACGCCATGTCTTTTTGAACAACACCTTGTGGATGCAGATCAGCTGAACAGCGTCATAGCCTTTTTGCTGGAAATACACAGCCTTTTCTGACTGTTTATAATGTACGATATGCTGTAGCCAGGCCAAAAAGCCTAGAAATCCAGTTCTGCGTTGGCTTATCTCATTCTAGTGAGCTGAAAGCAAGCCAGAGAGAGCTAACTGCTTTTCTTGTTGTCCTTTCTCAAGAGGACTGCAGCCAAACTTGATCATTCACAACTGCCCCTTTAATAGGACCTGTGCAGCAGAGGGGGATTTCCTGGCCGAGTCCTCAGACTGCAGGCAAATGCTTTTGGTTGGCGGCCAAGTTGCTTTGTACCCCTGCTTTTGTTGAGGGGAAAAAAGGCATATTCAGTGACAGCACTGTGTAATTTGTTTTGGTGGTAGCTCTCTGCATTCACCTAGCTGAATAGGCTCTGTACCTAGTTTTTTTTCAATTGAATTACTCTCCTACTTTCTGCTGTTTCTTTTGTTTGCTGATTGTCCCCCCCCCCTGCAAGTATGTTTGCCAGTGGGGCCTGCATCAAAGTCACTTAAAATATACCCAGTGGAGAATTCACACATTTCCAGTAATGTTATTATTAAAGAGGGCCAGAGAATAGCACAAATGCCAACCTTCTTGAAACTGCGCCTTCCTTCCTCCTGAGACATGTTCTCAGCATATTTGTTTAGGAGGTAGAAGGTGGAGAAAGGAACATTAAGTATATCATGGCAGTCTTTTCTCCTTACAACAAATATATGTTCATGTCGATTTATCTCCAGTCATCCAAAGTAAGCCCAAACATACCAATGATGTGTGAACAGTACTCAACTCGAATTGCACTTTGAGTACATATTGTGAAGAACACCCTCAAACACTGAACAAAATGGTCCCTTATTACAAAGTACTC
>NW_015223076.1:0-964 GCF_001447785.1 Gekko japonicus | reverse complement strand
TGTGCTCCTCTAGTCTCCCTGGAGGGTTAGGCAACTATAGTCGGCTAATGAACAATCATTAAGGAATGCCATGAATGCTGTGGGCTGACTTTCGTTCTGTGAAATCTCTTTCTTGTCTTTACTGGAATTCACACTGTCTACTTCCATATTTTGAGTCTGCAAAGCAAGACTATATTCTTGGAACAATTTAGTGATGGTATATTTGTCCCACCCTCCTCCAAAAAGTTCACTGTAGTAGATTGGATTGTCCTGTTTTCATTTATGCTTGCACAACAGCCCCGTGTGGCAGGGTAGGCTGAGAGAGTGGCTGGATTTGAACCCCGGTCTGCTCTGTCTGGCCACACATTGAGCCTGATGCAGGGCTGAAGTGGAGCCCTGAACTTCCTTGCCTTCAGCTCTTCCGGATCTCATAATGAATGCCTCGATTGAGGCGTAACTTTCCTGTGATCAATCGCCCTGTTGTCTTGGTTCACACCCAGATCCTGCCAGCCTGACGTTCTCTCACCCAGAGCTGCCAGCCCAAGCCCAGGGATGAACTAAAGGCTGCTTTGCACAGACTTTCCGCTTTTGAGTTTTTCTTAATGTTTTTTCCAAAGCCTTTGAGAAGTACATATTCCATGTGCAGGCAGTCTCTTCTGCTTCTACAGCAGACCTGGGGGTAGAGGCAGAAGGCGCTTGCCCACTTCCTGTCCAGCTGCAACAATGCCTCTCTACCTAGCCCAAGCAGAAGAAAATGGCTACCCAGTGGTAGTGACAGCCAGGTGGGGGTGGGGAAGTGAGACACTTGTACTGCACGTTCCAGGAAGCCTGGCAACCAGAAACTGCGAGATAGTTTGGATTCTCTAGCAGCTGTTGCCCTCAGCTGAATCCAGGAATTACTTGGATGATGTAAAGTTGGGTGGTTATAATCTGACGTTTGGCGCTGTAAACAAGCCTCCCACCCCCGCCCTGCCTTACCCTTTAA
>NW_015223075.1:0-964 GCF_001447785.1 Gekko japonicus | reverse complement strand
CCCCCCCCCCCCCCCCCCCCCCCGAATCAGTTTGGGCTGAAATGTCATGTCTGTCAGAGGCACAGCAGCCTGGAAACAGCAAACCCAGTTTCAAAATATCACAGTCCAACAAAAATGCTCTTTGGCTATACAGCACTGTTACAATCAGGTTTGCCATGCCCTACAAATATCAGATGAGAGGATTCTTAACCCATCTTTCATAGGCTGTGAACAGAATGCAACCAAATGGAATTTAATGACAGCAGTTTGGGGGCTAATGGAAGAAAATTCATCATACTACCTACTGCAAAGCAGGGTGATGGCCACTAGTTTAGATGTCATAAAAACAAAAGATTAAACACATTTAAACATACTAGGAATGAAAGCTGAAGTCTGTTTATCTCAACCAGAGTTCCATATGGTTTAAAATGGATCTGGAATTCTACAATCAGTTGCTGAAAGATTGTCACAACAAAGGTCTATTACAGAGAAAGAGTTCTTATTTGGTTGTTTGGGTTACATTTTGTTTTCATTTTGAGTTTATTATTTTAAAATTATGGGTTTTTAAAAATCTGTTTTCCTTTCTCCCAACACACATTACTTCTCATAGGTCCATTTATTTTATTTTATTTTTTAATGGAAAGGTGTCCCTCTGGTCTAAAAGCAAGATACAAATACATTAAAATCAAGGTTACATGTTCAGAGAAAGTGTACTTCTTAATACCCAGGACAAATACAGGGACATAAGCAGCTGATGCCTTTATGCGCTGCTTGTAGATTTCCTGTTTGTAGACATGAACACACACAAATCTGCCTTTTACTGGTCTATTAAGATCCATATTGTCTACTCTGACTAGCAATGGCCCTCCAGACACCATCTGCTATCAATCTTTTTAACTGGAGATGCCAACAAGGATTGAACTTGGGACCTTCTACCACTGTGCCACAGCCCCTCCCCTCTCTTCTCATAGATACCTTGCTGCAT
>NW_015223074.1:0-964 GCF_001447785.1 Gekko japonicus | reverse complement strand
GGGGGGGGGGGGGGGGGGGTTTGCTGGCTGAGGCAGAGATGTGTCTGAGAGCCAAAGTGAGGTCAGTAAGCGTACGCCATGCCCTTTTGCTACCCAGGTAACATTCTCCATCTGCTTCCAGCTTGGAGAAAGGTGCTGTTGTGGGGCCAGTAAGTGCATGACTTATCCCAATCCTTTGTAGTCTCTTAAATTCACTGCCAGCTGTAATCACCATCCACTTTATTTGAACCTGCAGTGGGAAATCTGAGGTGTGTCGCTTAGCAGGTGCCAATTCTGTTTGAGCTTAGATGTTGGAACGTAGCCTGAATTCACCCTGAGGCCTGTCTCTCTGTGTGTGTTCTCATTTCAGCTTTCGTCTGCCAATGCACAGAACGCATTCCATCCCGGTAAGTGGCTTGGGAAAGAGACTCCCTTTCTGTGAGTGCCGGGTTCTGCCGCTATTGCGAGGTAGCGCAATCACATTTCATAAACCTCAGGTGAACAGCTTGGGAGAAGAACTTCCCCATCTGTTGTATCACCCAAACGTCTAAGGATCATTCATGATATTGGCATCAAGGGTTTTGAAAATGCGAATGCTTTTTTTTCAAAAATCGGAGGCTGGTATCTAGGAATTCTGGGTGGGAACTCAGCCCCACTCACGTGTGTGTTATATGGATGTCTTTCAAACAACAGCCGTGTAAGCTTGAGTGCCGTGTACAAGAACATTGTTCTTACCGTCCTGGTGGCCTGGTCTTGGGTCTTGTTGCCTCAGGTCACATGATACAGTTTGCTTTCAGGCACGCCATTGGCCCGCTTCTGATAGGCGTTCTTCCACCAGATGGGTCCGCCCACCTGCCCTTGGGTCTTGGCTGGCAGGAGAACAGTGGAGGGCAGAAATGGTGTCACATGATGGATTGATGTCCCATCCAGGTGACAATCTGGACATGTGATGTCTGTGTGTCAGCTGATGTTCTGGAAACTGATA
>NW_015223073.1:0-964 GCF_001447785.1 Gekko japonicus | reverse complement strand
TGAGGGGTGGGAGACATTCTGTGGTGTTTAACTCTTGCAGTCTCTTATCACATCTCCTGTCTCTAGTACTGATGCTCTGAATTTCACACCAAACATGTTTAAGAGTTGAACTTACCTTGCTCACCTGTGGCACTCAGACATGAGCTGTTTGCTGGAACAACTCAAGCACCTGCAGAACACGTTGCATAAATTATTTTCAAAACTCTGCATGCATGAAAAAGCTGCCAGTTCAAACAAGCTAACTGCTATTCATCTTGCTAAACACTGAATAGTAGGATATTCTTTAGACACAGAAGTTATGACTGATTTATACATTTAGAAGATTTCTCTGCTGCCTCTTTAGAGTTCTACTTGAAGCAGCTTACAATTTCAAAGTGGCTTACAATTTGATTTGCAGTTGATTTAACTGTTTATTAATTACCTACAAAGTGGAGCAGTGTCACTGCAAAGAGGGAAATCTCAGACTGTATGAGAACATACGTGCACAAAAAACCGATTGTACCAAATTGTATGTTAGGAAGGAATGCAGCAAAAGCTACCTGCTGAGCAGCCACAAATGGGTCAATGAGCAAACCAACAAAATATCGGCTCCCAGGACATGACTGACAAACAGGATAAGAGCCTAACAGGCAGGTGTTCAAGCACCCTTAGTCACTATTTCTGGGATGGTGGAGGGAAGGAGGAGGGAGGAAGTTCAAGAGTCTTCCTCTGAGCCATAGTTTTTCCTCTCTGGTAAGCAAATCCCTCCCCAGTTTACCTCTTTTGTTTCCTCTTTTGTTTGTATAAAATGTTCCATTACTGAAATTCCCACTTAAGTATTCCTACTTCTCTAAGTGCAAACCTAAACAGAGTTATAGCCCTTTAAGACCACTGAAGTCAGTTCACTGAGAAGGAATATGACTCTTCTTAGAACTGCACTATTGATGTGGTTTTACTACTATACAGGGGTCATTTCGTAGAAAAA
>NW_015223072.1:0-964 GCF_001447785.1 Gekko japonicus | reverse complement strand
GCCACTGAACTCAAACTTTGTTCTTCTGCGTCAGGCCAACACAGCTGCCTGCCTGGATTTGTGAGCAGTCTAAAACAATAAATTAGGTTTGTATATGTAATTCAACAAGTTCAGCTGAGAAAAGAAAACAAGATACGTTTTCTTCATTACACCTAGAGAGTCAAACTCCTACGTTTCTCCTCCTCGGCTGTGTTAATGTTTGACTTTGTACATTGCTTTGTGTGGCATTTCATTTTCGTGCTTGTGGGTAACTAGAAAAACGACAGTGTTTTGCAAGGGGACCTTTGGTTGTTTTCCTTGCAGAGGAAAGACAAACTCCGGGAGCACATGCAGAGAATGCACAACCCAGAAAGAGAAGCAAAGAAAGCCGACCGGATTAGCCGTTCCAAAACCTTCAAGCCTCGGATAGCCTCGACCGACTACGAGAGCTTCATGTTCAAGTGTCGCCTGTGCATGATGGGCTTCCGGAGGAGAGGCATGCTGGTTAGTGTGCTGGTGCTCCAGCCTCCCTCGAGGAGATCTTTGCCAATTAGAAATCAGTATTACTGTGCGAGATGCCTTTTTGTGTCAGCTCCGGTGATTAATGAAGAAACATGTGCGAATTTAGAACAAAGACTCACTAAATAAGCGCAGGATGGCTTGCAGGCTGGAAAGAGGCGGAAGCGATCACGCGGCTGCTTCATCATATGTTGGATACGGCACCTATTTGAGTGCCAGCTCGGTTGCGCGAGTTGGCCTCACATCACACAAAACACTCTTTTAGCACTTCCGTAAATCAGATTAACCTGCCACTACCCCAGTGCCTGTTGTACAACAGCAGCCATGGAGAAAAGGTCAATGGCTGTTAGTCATGATGACTGAATGGGACCTCCATGATGGAGGCAATGTACAACTGAATGCCAGTTGCTGGGGGAGGTTTTAGCTTCTGTGCCTATGCCGTGGACCTTCTAGGGTGCTGGTTCTC
>NW_015223071.1:0-964 GCF_001447785.1 Gekko japonicus | reverse complement strand
CCCCCCCCACATACATATTCATTCTACCCACACTGAACATCTTAAAGGGCAGTTGTTTTGAATGCCGATTAGTGGCCTTACTCCGTGTGTGAGCTTACTGGATCTAAGGATGCACAATAATGTGGCTGGATTAGCTCAACTATTTATGATTCTTGGGGCTCTTTTAACCTGCAGATCTAAAGTGTGTGGATGCCAGTCATGCTTTATTTTCAGGTGAATGTCAACTAAAAAACCCTACCCTGTCAGTATTAATGCCTGTTGTTCATGGTTTGCGACTTAGGAGTAGCTTTTTTCCTAACCTGCATCCCTGCTGGCTGAAAAATCTTTTCGTTACGCAGCTGACTGTGAATAGTTGGCTGATGCTGGTGGATGCTGGGAAGTAAGGTGAAGGGCTCAACAGTTTGGAAATGCTTGGTTTAAAGGAAATGCAGTGAGCTCAGGATTTTCTGTACTCTAAATAACATGTTGTCATCTACAAACTTAGTTTCTTTGCTGTTTCACCTGACATCAGACCATTTGTGGGGAGAAAAATAACTAGAACTGGTCCCAATAGAAATACTTGGGGCCTTCTCTACTTACTTCCCTCCACCATGAAAACTACCTATTTAGTCTTCTCTAGGCTTCCTGATTTTTGACCAACTTCCAATCTATAAGAGGATGTAAAAATTTGGCCTCATTGTGCTCTTAGATTTCTTTTGAGTAGTCAGCAAACAAATGTATAGCGATGCCAAGATTTGTGCCTTTAAAAGCAGCTTTTTTCAAACCTGCAGCTCTGCTGTCTGGACATTCCATTGGTGATGACTCAGAATGTCAGCTGGTGTTTCCTCAGTGGTTATAAAATGTTAGGAAATAACGGTCTCCCATTACTAAATATAGAAGAAGCTGATGCAATACACATTGAGACACATTACTATCAAACAGGGGGGAAATGCATCAGCTATGTTCTTCAGAAAGCCTTCTCCTT
>NW_015223070.1:0-964 GCF_001447785.1 Gekko japonicus | reverse complement strand
CCGGTGGTCGAGGGTCTCGGTGCGGGGTTTGGCGGCCCAGACACTGGGACACAGGGATACCCACCCATCACAGAGAGGAACGCTTGGCTATTAGACATAGAGAGACGAACAATTTGGGGGCAGGGTGGCCGTTCCTGTCACCCAAAGCATCCTCTCCATGGACAGAGAGCTATAAGGCAAATCGATCTACCACTGAAACAGATCACTTGCCACAAGGCAGCCGGCTTCGGCAAGAATCCTAAGCGGCTAACCATGCCTGGGCTCTTGCGTTGTACACGCAGGGCTTCACTATGTGGTCACAGAAAGAACAGGAACAAAAGGCAGAGAAAGCAAATGCATGAATAGCCATCGTACACGACAGCAGGAACAAACAACGGTTCTTAGTTTTAAAGGGCACACCTTCTCCTCCAGCACAATAAATCACCACTGCACCCACACATTTCTGGGCTGCGTTCCACATCCACTGTGTCACAACTCTGCAAGGCCTTCTGGCCAGCCATGGGCTAAATAGTAGTTACTAACTGAGTGGGAGGGGGGAGGCGGAAGGAGAAGAGGTTATGATTTTTTTTTTTAAGTTCACTGGCAAAAGTACAGCGCACCCGACACACACACACACACGTAATCATCCTTGCTTACAGACCATAATATGCATCTATATCAAGGCCAAAAAGAGACTGATAAAACAGAGATAATTGTAAGCTCGTTAAGTTGGATTTCACCATCCATCACAATCAGAAATGTTGAGCTGATAGGTTTCAAAAACACCAGGAGATAACATTCTCAGAAACAAGGATGGAGCAAATCCTCAGGAAACCCAGTTTCTTTATTCCTGCAAATTCTAAAAATGTTGAAGGGGGAGAGAAACAGAGATAAAACCCAGAGTAAGGCTGGGAAAGGAGGTTCAGGCTTGGTTCTAAATAGGGATGGGCACAAACCAGGGATGGGCACAAACCGGCTCACAAAC
>NW_015223069.1:0-964 GCF_001447785.1 Gekko japonicus | reverse complement strand
GAGGAGGAGGAGGAGGATTGCAAGCTCTGCTGTGTCCCGTGATGCACTGCTTCAGGGAAGCTGGAACTTCTTAGAAAATCCACAGGCCTGGCCTAGCCACCCAGAAGAGATTGAAGGGGCTTCAACTAAGGGACGCCAGCCTCCAGACGGCCCGTGTAACTAGTCTTCTTATTCCTTTTCAACCCTTTCTTTACTCCCTCCAAGATGTTCAGGGCAGCCTCCCCGGTCCTCCGTCTCCACCTCAGCTCCCAAATCACTCCGGGCAGATAAACTCGCGCTCCTTTCCTTTCCCCCCCTTAGGAGCTTTGCGGACATTGAGGCTGCGACTCGACGCTTGGCCTCCTCCATCCTTTCCCAGGAGGCCGAGACACCCCCTCAGGCAGATCCTAAGCCCTGCACTCCACAGCCAGCCGTGGCCCCTCCTGGCTCCTTTCTGGGCATAGCTGAAGCGTTTGTGGCTCCTGACCAGATCCCCAGCTGGGACCCCTCTCTCAGCTCCCTGACGCCGGATCCTGGTGAACTGTTTGAGCCCATTGCGAAAGAGGCGGGGCCCTCAACCGATCGCTGCACCTTGTTTAACCCAGACCCTTTGGGATCCAGCTTGCTGGGATGTGACAGCCAACTCCATGCACAGCCCCACCTGAGTTCTGTAGCCTATGGAACCGGCACGGACCCCAATATTTGCCCTCCAGTTGTAGCCCAATGCCCTGTCCCCACCTCTGGTCCAGGGGGTCTGGTCCTTTCCCCCTATGACCCTTGCGTGCCCTTCTGGGACCTGGAAAGGTGGTGCCCACCAAGCGCGGATTTCTCCCACTCATCGTGAGTGCCTGCACTGGACCAGAGAGCCACGAGCACCTCCCAAGGTCTCCCACCTTGAGCTAGAGAGAAGAGGAGCCGGCCGCATGAGAGGAATACAATGTTCTTGTCGTGTCCGCAGCATCACGTGTCTTCCCATGGGGTCCTG
>NW_015223068.1:0-964 GCF_001447785.1 Gekko japonicus | reverse complement strand
CCTCTTCCAGCTCTATGATTCTATGATTCAGTAGGGCTCTTCTTGTCCTCCTGATGTCATGTTACCCTTAACTTCTGATTCACTCCTCCAGTGCCAAAGATAAATGACTGCTTTGACTGACAGAGCTTGTTATTCCAATGGGACTCCAGCTGAACTGTGACCACTGTAATTAGCAGTTATTATACTTCCAGAAATCCCTTAGTGTTCCTCCAGCTCTCTACATAATAATATTTGTATTTGTCTTATCATTTATTTTAATTTGGAAGTTCATTATGATATGACTCCTGCATTGTAATTCTAACAAGATATTTTACAGCGAGTGGTACGTCTTTCCATCCAGTATCTTGGTGCAAACAGTCTTAATGAAGCAATTAAATTAATTAAGGCAATGAATGCACTGGGCCTACATTTCTTGTTATCAGTAATCAGTGGGTCAGCTAGCTTCTGAGAAACACTCATGATCATTTTTGCATTCTAAAAAGTCGAGATTAGTATTGGGTCTCTAAGGGCAAGCTAAACAGGAACTTATTAAAGAAAGGTGTTGAGAAACTCATTAACTATAGGGAAATACTAGCACAAAATGAGAAATGGAGGATTGATAACTTCAAATGTATTTGCAGCTTTCTGCAGATAATTAAAGTTCTGCATGCCTCCAAAAGTGGCATTGTACAATCACAGAACAAGTTTTTTTAAAATGAGCTTGAGAACATGCTACATCAGGCCAAGAGACCATTTCGTAAGCACAGTGGACCAGCTTGATGGATCAGAGATACTGGACTTCTTCACACAATTAATTAAATAAGGAAATTCACTATCACAACATGTTGGGGCTGTAGTGGTCAGAAAACTTTGGGTTTTATCCTAGGTACCACAAGAAGCACTATGCTTGCAAAATTAATATTATTTACCTCCCTGTTTCTACTATAGCTTGTGGTTCTCCCCAAAGTGCTACTCTTGGGGGCTA
>NW_015223067.1:0-964 GCF_001447785.1 Gekko japonicus | reverse complement strand
TTTTTTTTTTAACCAATATGTTGGGTATTTTAGACACTCAATAAAAATACATATTGGGCTTTGAGTTTCTTGAACTAACATTCAGACTTTAACTCCAAATAAAAGTCCAGCTTTGCAATCATTCACAACATGCCTAACAAGTTCAGCTAGATAACTGGTCAGCAATCCCAGATTATCAGATTCATGAAGGACAGATCCATCACTAGCTACTAGCCATGATGACTACTAATAGGAACTTCCACAACCAGAGGCAGCAAACCTCTGAATACCAGGCAACATTTGGAGAATGCCTTGGCCTCCATGACCTGTTTGTTGGCTCTCCACGGCAAATGGTTGGCCACTGTGTGATGCAGGAGGCTGGACTAGATGGATCACTGGTCTGATCCTGCGGGGCTCTCATGTTCTTATGCTGTGTTTTCAATGCTGCTCAACTACAGCTTTCCTCATGGAAACATATGAACACAACAGCTGCTTTTGTTTTGTTAAAAATTAGCTTGAAATGCAGAAATCAGCCAGTGAAGTTTCACGCTGCCTAGGAATAAACCACTAATCTGCTAACATTTACTCAGCAAACTACTGTTCATGGGATAACTGCAGAGCTGATCAAAAAGATGCTATTTCTAAACACACCCAAAATGGTTAACCCAAATTTGTTGCTGGACTATGCTCTATAGCCCAGGGTTTTAAAAGTTCCATCACTGGCAGGCAATGTAGTCCTTTGAGAGGGGGAGGTGGCACTGCAAAGGAAGAAGCCAGTGTTCCTCGTCTGATACAGTCCACAGGTTCAGGCATTTGTATACATGTTATTTAAGCAGTCCTGTAAGCTTGGAATGCCTCTCTTCCCTAAACCCACATGCATGTTTATATTATGCTCATGAGCAGGAGAGGCTGTACAAAAGTGGTGGTCCTGTAAATCAGCCCAAAGGCCCATTTAGTCTAGTATTTTGCTTCCAAAAGCAGTTGG
>NW_015223066.1:0-964 GCF_001447785.1 Gekko japonicus | reverse complement strand
GCGTGGTAATGTCTACAAGAAAAGCCAAGTCTAGAAGCCATTCATCGTCCTCGAGCTGTGGATACCTGTCACCATGAGAGGAAAGGAACTCCTTGATTTCCGGCAACAAGTCCCTGAACCTTTGTAAAAATCTTCATCGGCTTAGCCCCCTTACATCTGCGTGGAGCAAAAGTTCTCTTCGTGGTGGGCTTTCTTCCTCCAATTTGCTGAACAGTCGCCTTTGCAAGCTATTTGTTCTGGTGGAATTCCCTATTTTCGTGGCAATGTCCATCACATCTTTCATATTTAGCATTCTACCACACAAGGCTAGCTGATGGATGGTGCAGTGGTAAGAGAGAAAGCCAGGGAAACTGTCGTCAGCTCTGCAGAGAGCTAGAAACTCGCTTACAGACCCAGCCGGGAAGGTGGCTCCATCTGCCGTGATAGAGACTAGTTTATAGAGGGGCAACTTGCTCGCTTGTATAAGTTCCATAAAAGCCATATAAATGTCCTCCCCATGAGTCTTCCCTTTCAAAAGAATGATTTTTAACATATCTTCTTTTACTCGGAAGTCATTAAAAGCTAAGTGGATGAAAACGCACAGCTGAGAGGTGTCCGTCACATCCGTGGATTCATCCAACTGGAGGGAGAAGCAGGCACACTCCTCCGTGTCACTCTGCAGCTGCTCAGACAAATTAGCACTCATGGCTTCTATTTGGCGTGTCACCGCTTTCTGTGACAGCTGAAGATTGTTAATGGAAGACAGAAATTCAGCTTTGTTTTTGGAGTTCTCAAATAATGAATCCGCGGCCTCAAGGAATGTCTATTTAATCATTTCTCCATCCTCAAATGGTTTTTTACGTTGCGCAAGTAGATAGCTTACCCGCAGTGAAGCCACGGTTGCGGCCTTGGACCTAGAGCAATCAGGATTCCCCAGGCCCGTGACTGTTATTAAGTGAGTCTTCAGCTCCCTGACTTTGGCTTT
>NW_015223065.1:0-964 GCF_001447785.1 Gekko japonicus | reverse complement strand
TCACAGGATTGTTCTGAGGATAAAATGAAAGTGTGAAGAACTATGTACATCACACTATGCTCCTTGGAGGAACAGCAAGTTGAAAATGTCGTAGTAACTGCATGCACACATCCCAGTTTCCTGAAAAAAATAGTCCAAAGAAGAACTGTTTCTGTTCTGCCATGCGATGGGGACTAAAATGTTGTACCCGAGAACTTAAAAAAGAAATCACAGACATTTCCACTTTTCCAAATGGAAGACAGAGCCATTAACTTGCCATTAGCTTCCCTATTACACATAATTCTCACACCAAGTGCACATGTTCTTTGAAAGATAACACATCAGTGTTCAGCCCCACCACCTAGGAGTAGCTTTTTATCTTCTTTGTCTCTTCTTACTTCTAGTTGTATCTCTGGCTATCATTACCAATTCCTTTCATAATTGCAGAGTAGCCCATCCTATACACTGATCTGGTTCCCATGTAAGATCTACCTTCAGCAGAATGCTTTTGAAGGAGGTTATATGAAGGAACAACATTACAAATGTGACAATGGTAGAAAGGCCTACAGTCTCCAGCAGTCAGCAACCCTGTCTTCATGTCTAAAATTACCTCCCACTAGCTTTTACTTTGATATTCCTGTTTACATTCACTCAAGGATCCATTTAGACAATCACAAAGCCAGGAAGTAAATTATATTTCATTTCAGGCAGATGAGCATCATTACCCAATAGGACCATGGAGAAGAAAGATGTGACTTTTACCTGGCTCTCTGTGGAATCTTAATGAACCAATAAAGACTTCTTTTTTGCTCTCCCAGTGGAACAAACTTCTCCTTTACTCTCCTAATGGAACAAGTTCAAACAGGCCTAAATCCCAAAATATGAAATGCCAGGACTGGAGCACTCCAGCCTGAAAATCCAGTGTACTCAGCACTACCTTGGGAGTTCTGCAGATATACACCAGAATCATTCAAGATGTGATTTC
>NW_015223064.1:0-964 GCF_001447785.1 Gekko japonicus | reverse complement strand
GACACTACCAATGGTTAACACTAACAGGATTTAAAACCAGGGTTTTGAAACCAGGGTTTGATTCTGTGGACTGTTCCTACGCTATTTAATACTAAAACCAAAATGCCAGTAGGCATAATTCTCCACAGACAAAACAAGGTTGCATTTTACTTGCACTATATATATATTACATACATAAGACTGTCATTAGGATACTGTTTTGGGTGCATATCTTATTGACAACACTCTTTTTATGTGATAGAAGAAGCAGGCGGGTATCCTTTCCTTCCACCATTCAGACAATGTAATGTATATTCTGGGCACCCCATGAAAACATCTGCTTGCGTAATTTCTCTCTTGAAAACACAGGGGAGAAATTGTATGAGCAGAGTAGAGCCTCCACATGCTTCAGTGTTGGTGTATAAGGAGTGCAATGGCCAGCAAATGTGCTGCATAATCAGTATGGTGAGAAGTACGATGTCTATCCACACTTGCATCCCACAAAGGGCATGCCTCTGATGAAGCAGGCCCATGACAGCTCATGCTACAGTACAAAACTTAGTCTTTCAAGTGCCACATGACTCTGTTGTTCCCATACAAACAACAGAAACACTGCTACCAGTAGCATTATTGTTAGCTTTAGTATTTACTGACCTCCTCTAGTCGGTCTAAAGCATCATTCAATTTCCTTCTTCTTTCCAAGGCTAGGAGCCAGACTTGCTGCCACTTGCTGACTAACAGGTTCACCCGTGGATTCTTGGTTTCAATCTGGGTCTGTGCACCTGATGGATACAAGCTTAGTGTTGGGGAACGTTTCCCTGTTAAAATACGGGGGGAAACAGTGATTATTCATTCATTTTTCTGTATGCATTTTAAAGCAATTTAAACAAAGGATATAACAGCATTTATGCTTGTTCGTGCATATAACTTGTTTGTGCATACAGGAGAAAAAGAGAGTTTGTGGGGGTCAGATGGCTTGCTCTCA
>NW_015223063.1:0-964 GCF_001447785.1 Gekko japonicus | reverse complement strand
GGCCGTAAATCTTCCCCACCAGACAACTTGAGATTTATGTCATCATCAGAGAGGAGGGGGCAAGATGTAAGAACTCAGGGGCAGACCTCCGTCCCCTGGACGTTCCCTTCTGTCCAACGAGGGTCGCCAGCCGACCCTGAGTGACAACTCTCTGATCTGTCTAAACCGACAAGTGAAGCCTCTTTTTTTAGCAAAAAATATGATGCATCTGTAATTTTTGTCTCCAAATGGTTATCGCCTGCCGATACCTGCAGATTGACCACTGATAAAGGCACAGGAGCGAGTTAAAAATACGTTGCCCTCCGATTTGAGACTCACGCCCAGTAAGACCTTCGAGCTGACCTGCCTGGCATGCCTTCTTCTATTCAGTAGAGTCCCAAATAGACCCCGTGGCCGGGGAGCTACTCCACTTGGACACATCGCATCACGCAAAGCCTGTGGAACTCCCTGCTACAACGCCGGCCGTTTCCTTCTTTTGTAAAACACCAAGGCATCCCTTTCCCTCTCTCTCCCCCCTTCTCCGGCAATATCCCCAATGGAAAATCCTCATCATCGTTCCTGTCGCTGCCAAGTGAGAGCTTAGTCTTTAAAACGGCCTCTTGGCAGGAGGGACAAAGATGACTCTTCTAAATGAAATGAGAGCTCCGGAGATGGCAGGCCAAGGTCTTTTTTCGGCGGCGGTGGTGGGGAGAGAATCAGGGGAAAGGACACAGAGCGAGGGAGAGAAAGAGAGAACGATATTGAGCTAGACAGACAGACCAGGGGGTCTAGTTCTGTCGAAGGCAGGTTCATATTTTCTGGGGAAGCAGAAAACTACAGCTGCAGGTCAGGGACATAGTACATGTTTTACACACAGGCCAACCCAGGTTCGGTCCCTTCAGACAGAAAAGTATCTAGCATACGGAATGATTCGATTACTGGGTGTCCAGATCCACGAAAGACCCTGTTCCCCCTTCAATATCGC
>NW_015223062.1:0-964 GCF_001447785.1 Gekko japonicus | reverse complement strand
GGAGTCCTCTGAACTCAGGGATTGGGTGATTCACAAATTTAATTTATAAATTATAAATAAATGGAAGATGTCCAGGCATACAGCAGTCCCTATGGAAGTAACTAAAATTTATCCTTGTGGTCTGCTTGTGTTAAGCGAAAGTGACTGTATTCCCACTAGCTTTTCCGCACATTCAAGACACAGCACAAGGCATTTCTGCTGATGCTACTTCAAAACCAAATCAAGTGAAATCATGGGAACCGTGATCTGTACACTCCATTCCTCCATAGCCACATTGTTATTTCGCTGAAAATTCTGTTAAAGCACTACCATGTGTGTTGCTGCAGCCATTTCACAACTGCTTGCACAAGTGGAGCTGTGTTAAGTACCTTTCCCTTTCCTCCCCCTGCATCCCTCCCCTGCTAACCCATTAGCAGGAAGAGGAGCAGTCATGTGAACTAGCAGAGTGTGTGATGCTGGCAAGCACAGGAGAAACTCTTCCTGCAAAAGTTGACTGGTGAGTGGTGGCTTGAAGAAGCCTCTTGGAGACACTAGCAGTATGATCCACCTACACATTCAACAAGCATTTGGGTTTGATTTATCTTACCTAGGGAAAACATATTTGGATTTCAGTCATTTGTTCTATTTGAGATTTCATATTTGTTCTTTGGGTGTTCCTGAAAATACTGGGTGGATTCCACAAGGATTCTTACTCAAGCACACCCTCCTTGTTACGGTGCCCATCCCATTTTTTTGGTCCATATGGGTCCCAGTGTCTCCAGCAGACTCTTCTTATTAGCCAGAAGCGGACTCCCTCCCTCCTTTTCACCAGTGGAAAAGCTGATTGGGCCCCTCAGTAAGTATGACAGGAGAAGAGACCGGCAGCGTTAATGACCTGTAGAGGAAAAAAGTGGATATGATCTTTGCAAGAAAGAAGGTAAGGTAGAGATGGGAATCCCAAGTCCCTCTTTATCACCTTCAGCTT
>NW_015223061.1:0-964 GCF_001447785.1 Gekko japonicus | reverse complement strand
TAACTAACTTCAGAAGCAATCGGCTTTGGTAACCCGCCAGCGGGGAGGAGAAGGAAGATGAGGTCAGAGGAGGCAGAGCCGTAGTAGAGGAATTTTGTGTCCGGGCATAGGGAAGCGTACACAGGTAAAGAGGTCTCTGTTTACCTCCTTAAGGAAGACTTAGGGCTGAACTGGACAGAGATGCAAAGGCAGCCTGTCCTTGGAAAACTGCCGACACGGGCAGCTGGATCCCAACCAGGTCAGGAACTGTGAGTACAAGATGGGATACATACTGTTCCTATGCTGGCTACCCTCCCAGCACTGCCTGGTTGAACTTCACTGCAGTTCACAGTATCACAGTTCAGCTGCCGGCAGAGTTGACAGAGAGAATCCACACGTCCGTGAGAGACAGCACCTCGCCCCAGTATGACGAAGAGGGTGCGTGGAAGAAGAGACCTAAACGAAGACGGAGCACCTCGCGCAAGTTCCCCGGTGTTGGACAAAGAGTCCCGCCCGGCGCTACCGGCATTACTGCTTTTCTCCGTGGAGCGACTGCGGTGAGCTCTGAGTACTGTGATCCGATATAGAGTGTATGTTGGACAGGGAACTCTGACTGCCTAATGAAGACGAGAAGGTGATGCTGGACGCTGGAAAGGGGGAGAAAAAGAGATGCTTAAGTGGGTTCCTGGGAAACGCTGGCTCCAGCTGTGCCTGTTGGCGTGGAGAGGGGGGGGGCTCCTCGCCTGGTGCAGGAGGAACCCTGCCCGCGGGACTGGCTGTGTAAGAAAAGGTCAGCTCAGCAGCCAGAAGGAAGCATGGAAACCACAGTACGCTGGCCAAGGTGCCCACAGGCTCGGGAAGTGCCAAGGATGCCAGGGACATAGGCCCAAATTTTTACTTCTTTACACCATCCTGATGTTACAGAGCCCACCCGGGTGCTGTAGAAAGGCCAGGGGTCAATGCTTCCTCTCAGCTGTGGAGTCTT
>NW_015223060.1:0-964 GCF_001447785.1 Gekko japonicus | reverse complement strand
TGCTACTGGGCTTTTTACTATTTTGATCACTATCATGGCATTCAATAACGCACAAATTGCATAGGTATGGGAAGACCCAGAAACTTCAATTAAAACTGAAGTGCTGTGGAGAGCATAGGGCGAAGTGGTTAAGCTGACATCTGGTGGGAACGAGCAACGGTGAAACGATAACAGTTCTGAAACAAAATGGCCCACTGTTTTATTAATTTTTGGAATAGATTCACGGAATGCCATGAAACATCCCTCAGTTTTCTTGGCACTTCCACGGATGCTGTAAAAGTAGAGGTCAAATACAAGTCAACCCAAATACAAGTCAAAGACACCTTGTGGGTTTGAATAAACTGTAAGATGTCTGCTGCTTGGTTTGCAATATTTGTTTTTTGGTATTACCTACAGGTGTCTTTTTGCAATCAGATGTAAGAAAACAAAATACCATCAGCTGTCATTAGTTGGGGAAGGGGGGAGCTAGTGAAAACGGGTTGACGAGGTACAATAATAAAGACTGGGCAAAAGGGGTTCCTTGAATAACCAAAGGGTTAAATGAGAAGTAGCTGGAATGGCCGTGGGCTCCTGCCAACTCCGGTTTGCAACGCCGGCAAATTGGATCCGGAGAAGGGAACGCAACCCACAGCGATCCCCGATCCCACGACAGAGGTAACCAAGATGACAGAGGAGGTGGAGCGGAAGGGTGACGGGGATGAAAGCCGACGCGTGTCTCCCCTCACCGCTCCCTGCAGAAGGAGAGCTCGACGCAGCCCGAAAGGAGACCCAGAGAGTGTAAACGCCTTTGCTGCCTGTCAGGAGGATTAGCAGCCGCAAACAGGGCTGGAAGGGTTGAGGAGCGACAGGTTAGCAAGTCCGGCGGATCGGGAGCTGGGCCTGTCCCTCCTCCAGCATGGCTCTTCCATACACAGCTGCCAAATACCATGCCGGTTCATCTCGCCCAGTATTACCTACCTTGATT
>NW_015223059.1:0-964 GCF_001447785.1 Gekko japonicus | reverse complement strand
ACTGTATAGTACTATAGAAAGTAATAATGAACATGGAAAACAGATTCTTCAGCATCTCAAATGTGACATTCAGCTCAGAGGTGCACCCACTGAACCAGACTGATCCCATTACCTTTAGAGACATACTATGTTCCTATTAGCTTGGGATGTCACTACCTTACCAAGGAAAACCTACCAAGATTAAAGAGGTATTCATAGCTTGGCAGGTTATAACCAATTATGTAGTGAGTCTTCCAACCACCGAACAGGGGGAAACGAGGACGAATCTCCATCTCCACTGAGTCATCCAGGACAAGAAGATGACTGGTAGATATGTTGCCAATTTCATCTCTGTAATATACATCCTGAGCAGCAGCTGGAAGAATAGTCTACAAAAGCAACATAAATAAGCATTCCATACGTTTTCACAAAGACAGGGCAACAGCACACTGATCCCCTCCCCAAATCAGCATTTGTGAGATCACAGTGTAAAAAGTTATATCTATCCACATAGGGCAGCAAACCAAAGGATTAAGTTTATATTGTATCCTACGTCAATTTGGAAAGGACTGTGGTCACCTGGTCCAGCCCCCTGCCCTAAAGTAACCCCCCCCAAAACGCATACATGAAAATGTCTTCAAAGCCTTCTGAAACCTTTAGACTAATCACAAAATGGCTAACAGACACCACCGTGATTCTTAGGTGTATATTTATCAAGCCTCACTAATTTGATGTCATACCATCACAAATATTCTCCAACATGCCTTAGTCAATCTGATCTATGGCTTCTCTCCCTCCTTGTTTGTTGATTCCAAACAAACTTTAACTCAATGTGATGTATTATTGTTGCTTATAAGTTACTATCAATGTGCACAACACTTTAGTGAGAACGTGTCCCTGTCTCAGAGCTGACAAGCTAAAATCTGAAATAAATTTGAACCAGTCACAAAATTCAGGTCTAACCTACCTCACAGGGTTATTGTGA
>NW_015223058.1:0-964 GCF_001447785.1 Gekko japonicus | reverse complement strand
TAGGAGCCCATATGTAGAGTTGAGGCAGGTG
Organism: Gekko japonicus; assembly: GCF_001447785.1. Classification (NCBI taxonomy): domain Eukaryota; kingdom Metazoa; phylum Chordata; class Lepidosauria; order Squamata; family Gekkonidae; genus Gekko; species Gekko japonicus. The sequence goes on along the minus strand of NW_015223058.1, from coordinate 933 downwards.
GTGAGCACAGGGGTGGAGCATCACCTTGGAAATGCCCTCCCCCTCCTTTCAGAGCTGTTTTTATGGTCTACTTCTCGCCCTGGGACTCTTATGGATATTGTTTCAGGCTGCCCAGTGTCTGAGCCCTGGCTCGTTTCTGATGGCTGGTTTGTTTTTGCTGTGTTGCTATACTTGTGTGAGTCATCTCCAGCAGTTCCCTGAAGAGGTGACATCTACATTGTCTAAACGAGTAATAAATAAAACAAATAAAAGCACCCTGGGTGCATTGAAGCAAATCTCTGGGTAGATATTAACGGCAAAAGAACAAGAAGAAGATTTCTACTCTGGGTCTGCGGGGTAATATAAATATTAAAAATCCCATGGAGAAGAGAAGTCCTGACCTTACAAAGAAGAGCAAAGGGGGAAAGAAATGCCAGCCAGTTTAGAATTATGCACTTGATTTAAAACAGAGTTTCTGACTTGAACAGGCCGTAAAACCAGCCTAACCTGCAAGTTCCCAAGCAAAATTTAATGATCGTTACATAAATTAAACCGATTCAAGGTAATGGTGGGGACTCGAACAGGGAACTAAGTTTGTTCCAGAAAAACCAGAAGCCGATCAAAACTCTCTTTCATCTCCTTTCTTGCTTCTCCATACAGGACTTGCCCCCGGGATGGTGGACCGATGTCGGAAGGTCCCTAGAATTCCTCCTTCTTTGGGGATGATCTAGATGTTGGGGCTTGAATGCCTGCCATGCATGCAGAAGGCTGCAGGTCCCACTCTCAACATCTCCAAGGAGCTCCAGCAGCAATAGTTGAGATTTTGAAGGTGGTGCCTTGCGAAGGATAGAGTTTGGGGAGGATGCGGCATCCCTTCTGGGTGACACTCTAGGAGTTCCTCTTAATCTCTGTGTTAGATCATAGAGGCACTGGAAAATTCCTAGAGCGGTGCTA
>NW_015223057.1:0-964 GCF_001447785.1 Gekko japonicus | reverse complement strand
CTTGCAGTGCTTTTACTGCTTTTCAGTCTTTTTTTTAATGAGTATAACTGCATATGTGAGCATATTGAGGCTAACTGGGAGACCAAAACAGATCTGGAAAGGGACCACACACCTCTCCTGCTGCTGTGCCCATTTCACCTCATGGAGGGGCAAAGAGCCAGCTGAAGAGAAAAGGCTACACCATTGTGCTCCTCCTTGCCAACTGCACCCAACTCAGGCCAGCCAGCAGGGCAAAAGTAGGCATAGCCACACTTCTCCTGCTTGACGTAAGGTGAAGCAAAGCACCAGTGCACCTGTGCTCCTCTTTGCTGGCCTGGGTGCAGTGGGGCCAATAAGTAGGAATACGGGTACTGCTGGGATAGGGCAAAGCTGTGCCCAGGCTCCTCTTCAGTGGCTTGGGAATGGTGTGGCAGGCAAGGAGGAATATGAGTGCCACTGGTATACAGCAGAGCTCAGTGCTGATATGCCCAGGATCCTGTTTTCTGGCTTGGACAAGGAGGAACATAGACACAGTAGTTCCCAGCATCATCCTAAGGCGGGATAACCCATACTTTTCACCTTTCATCGGACCTACGGTGGAGGGGGGGCGCCTTAGGGCAGCAGCTCACTGGGATTTCCCCGGTAAAGTAAATAGCCAATATGCCTCTGAAGCAAATCCCAATATTGATACATGCTCTGTCCTCTGGCTGATCTGTTCACGGCTGCTGTGACCTCTTCGTGTTGAGGAATGAGGTGCCCTGCAGCCATCTCAGGAGCTTGGCTTTGGGATGTTTTCATTCCTGAGGAAAAGACATGAATGGAACTAGGCTGGCTAAGGCAACCAGCTGCAGGTTGCTTTCTTACCCGATAACAGAAAGATGACATGGCAGTGATGGATCAGCCGGCCAAGGGCTATGGGATATGTAATTTGGTTTGTTTATTATTAGTCTCCTGGATAAATCAGTTCTCAACACCAGCCAGTTTG
>NW_015223056.1:0-964 GCF_001447785.1 Gekko japonicus | reverse complement strand
CACTAACTCAGGTTAGAGGGAACACTGACCTAAACACAAACAGACGCAGACAGAGGTGCAGCCATGGACAAAACTTTATTGCAAAGCTGCAGGGGCAAAAGAGTGGTTAAGCACAAATTCTGCCTCCAAGTAGCCACAGCACACCTGCTCATTTCTCTCTAGAGGCATCTTCCAATTGGGGCAGAGGTCCAACACATTTGTAGGTTGGATACCAATGGGGACTTGTGGGAGGGCAGCTTCTTTCGTGGTAGGAGTGCACACTAGGCTTGAGGATCAGTGGATGGAGCCACAGCTCTCCCTGTTGGGTCACCATCTGTGGAATGAACAAACACATGGAAAAGCATTCACAAGTAGTTCTGACGGCTTCCAGGAGGCCACTGGATCACCATGGAGTGCACCTGGCAGCCCCTGAAGTGCATCGCTGCTGCAATGCCCCCTCCATAGGCTCATGCCATCCTGAACTAGCCTGTATTGTCCACATTTCAAACCACCAACGATAGAAGAAAACACCTTGGCAGCTGCTTCAGAGAACTCTGATCCTGCAAGGGAATGGGTTCAGGGAATATGGGGTATCATGCCGCACTTGGGATGGTGGGCCTTTGACCCCGCCCCCGCACTCTGTTTGTGGGAGGTCCCACAAACTGCCATGGCAGCTGGTCCAGTGCACAGCTGAAATCCATGCCCCCTCCCTCAGCAGCTGCCCCAGGCTGGTGCCCACGCACCAAACCCCTTTGTGCATGGGGCCACTGGGGGGGGGGTCAGGAGAGGGAAGCACCATTGAAGGGAAGGCTCGCTGCCACTGCAGGGGTCCACAGAGGGAAAATGGTTTGAGGGCTGGATGCCTTGCTTACCTATCAGTGTGCAGACAGTCCTTTGGCCCCTCGCTGAGGAGATGGGGTACCTGTTTGGGCTGAAAGTTGGTAGGGGTCAGCTATGACGTGTGGACTTTGGTCTCACTGATGAG
>NW_015223055.1:0-964 GCF_001447785.1 Gekko japonicus | reverse complement strand
ATCACTCCACATTTCTGAGTACTTTTCAGGAGGAAAGTCTTGTCTGAGGCCTAGAGCCCTCATGATAGAAAAGTGTGTGTGGGGGAGCCAAGAGAGACAAGCCTGGGCTATTTAAGGCCCAGAAACTCCTGGCTGAAGAGGACTTCATTTTGAGGCTGCCCCTTTCATTGTCAGACTGCCGAAGAGAGACTAGAGAGGACAAAAGTATACCGACAGGAGGAGGAGGAGAAGGATTGAATCCCCCTCCCCTCCATATTTGAGGATGCAAAGGGGTGGAGATGCATCAGCTGACACCATGGCAACTTTGGGGCTTGGTTTGGGAGCGTGCTGCTGGACTCCCCACATCAGGAGAAAGGGGTGGGGTTAATCATTGCTCAGAGAATTGCATGTGCCTCAGACATGTCTCTCAGGGTGGCCGAGTGGTCTAAGGTGCCAGGCTCAAAGCAAGGGCTTTGCTCCATGATCTGATCTCTGAAGTGAGGCATGGGTTCAAATCCCACTCCTGACAAACTGCAGTTTGTCCTTCTAACAGGGAAAAAAAAATGGGGGGGAGGGGGTTGCCAGCAAGCGAGCAGGACACCCCAGCAGTGAAGTGTTTCCCAGGGATCTAGTGACCCTCAATATGGCATCCGCTGATGTGTGCCATGGGGCTTGCTTCCTATCTGCTTCCAGGCTGATTCTCTTGTTTCTTCTCAGGTTCTCTTTTTGTCCTTTGTGCTGTTCAGTCTTCTTCCTCCTGATTTCACATTTCTTCGTTATTCCTTCCCTTCCATTCTGAGTTGATCCTGTCTCTCCTGAACCCTTTGCCCACATCATGTCTTCAGCCAACTCTGAGGTATGCTAAAGGCGATGTGAGGATGGAAAGGCTGCAGTAGTGGTGATGGTATGGGGGTGTTGGGGCTAAGTCCCAGATGCCTCCTATGAATTCTGGGTCGCAGCCAATGTTCCCTCTAAGCTTGTGGAG
>NW_015223054.1:0-964 GCF_001447785.1 Gekko japonicus | reverse complement strand
AGCTTAGCGCTACATGGTGGACGCATAAGTGAGGAGCTCCCGTCTTCAACCCTCTTAAACCTACTTGATCTCATCCCAAAACGTCTTAATGCCAAAAAAAGGCTCCTATACCCAATTGGGGAAACAACCGGCTACCTACAAAAGGAAAAAGAACTCTGTAACAAACTTCTTTTCATCTCCAAAAATGACGGATTGTTCCCCAACGGCCCAGCCGGAGGTAGACAAAATGGCGACCGGCAGAAACAAGGCAGCTGGCTTGGAAGACCTAGATCCCGGTCCGCTAACGCGCCGCGATTTGCAAAACCTCAGAGAAGACATTCTGCAATCCATGTCTACAATTGTAGAAGACCTCTTCTTGCCGGTCCAAAACTCAATTAAGAGCATGGTCCAGGAGATCAAAGAAATCGCGAAAACAGCAGACACGGCAGCTGAGCTGGCGATAACGATGCAGGAGGAGGTACGCTCACTTCAATCTTTTGAGCAGGCTACTCTAAATAGACTGACTATTCTCGAAAATAAATGGCGACAGTCAAATCTTAAATTTTGCGGCCTGAAAGAGGGGGAAGAGGCGAAAAGCGACTTACCGTCGTTCATGACCAACTGGCTAGCTAAAGTCTTAGGCTTAGAAGACGGCAAAAAACCGGCCATAGTAAAAGCGCAACGGCTGGGAGCTATGTCGACAAGTCGCAAAGATAGACCCAGAGACATTTTGGTACAGTTTGTGTATCAATCTACCAGGGATAAAATCCTGAAGCAAGCACGAAGCAACAACTACTTAAAATATAACGACCAAAAGATTATAGTGCTCTTAGATCTTTCGCCAGAAGCTCTGGAAAAGCGAAGGGGTCTCAAGCTAATCACTACCAAGCTACATGCAGCAAAAATACGCTTTCGCTGGAGCCCTGCGTCGGATGTGGTGGTGTATAAAAATGGATTACAATACCAGGCTTCAGACAAACAGACT
>NW_015223053.1:0-965 GCF_001447785.1 Gekko japonicus | reverse complement strand
AATGGGACGCCAAGACGGCCACTCTTGGCTCACAAGGACGGCTCTGAGCAGATTCAGTGGCGTGGAACTTCGCCACAGAGCTCCAGCTGGAATCTTTCTCTGCGGTTCAGGCCGTTTCCCTGGCCTGATTTCCAGAGAAGACAGGGTCAAACGTCCCTGCCATGTGGGAATGGCGCTTCGGAGAATCGTGTCTCTGAAAAGTTGGGGTTGTTGATTCAAAACAACAGCTCAGTCACCTGGGATTTGTTTGTAATCAGCCCAAGGATCAAACTTGTAAGATCATTATTCTTTCCTGTTGCGCTGATAACATTATGATGTTTTAAAAACCCAACCAGAGTTACAAGTCAGCACAATTAGAATCCAAGGTATCCCTGCAGAATAACTAGCCCAGGGGTCCCTAACCTTTTTGATTCTGCAGGCCTACCCTTGAATTTCTGACACAGGGTGGTGGGTGCAGTGACAAAATGGCTGCCTCAGGAGGCGGAGCCAGCCACAAAATGGCTGCCGCGGCTTACCTCCCATCGGACGGTAAAAGATCTTTGTGCTGTGGTGGCAGCTGCCGCCAAAGCAATGTTTTTAAAAATCGGCACAGCCAACTACATTTCGGGTAACCCATTCGGAAGCTTTGCTGGGCCAAAGGCCACACCCACTTTCTAAAAACACCTCTCAGGTGCCAGGAAAGAGGTGGCGGGCACCGCGCTGGGGACCCCTGTGCTAGAGGGCACAACCATTTGGCCGATGGGGAACCCACGTATGGTGAGACGTCCGAACACTGCAGTGTCCGAGTAGTTCAGTGGTCAGCGTTGTGGCGATACACACCAAAGTAGCCAATCAGAAATAATAATTCTCACTTAAAAGGAGTCCCCAACAAAAGTGGGAGAGACCCACATCCAGGTTTTGGACTTCCACATAATCCAAGATTCTTCCAAACAGATAGTTCAACCATCTATCTATCTATCTATCTA
>NW_015223052.1:0-964 GCF_001447785.1 Gekko japonicus | reverse complement strand
TGAATCATCCCTATCTCCCTGTAGAATTCGTGCTTAGTATGTACAGTGTAAGCCCTCTGGAAAGCATACCCTTGTGTGCCTAGTTATGACTTTCTAGAAAGATAACTGACACACATTTCCTGGTTTTTTACAGGTTGTGTGGAGGAAACTTGGAGATGCTGCAGGCTCGTGTCCTGGAATTAGACAACACATGTCTGGAAACCAGTATAAAGGGCCAATGTAAATGAATACCAGAACACGGAAGAGTTTCAACTGCTGGTGGGTTTGACCTGCTCACTGGAACCTCTTCGCTAACAATGTGATCACTCCATGCACTCTGTAGATTTATTCTGAAACTGGTACAACTTTTTTCAAAAAGACTTTGCTGTAAAGTGTCCAAATTGCCTGGCATTCAATATATATAGAATCCAACTCTGCTTCCTTTAATCTTGCCAGGAGCATTTCAGTGTAGATGCTGAAGAAAATACAGCTGATATCTTCAAGGCTGCTCAAAATCTAACCTGGAAAACCAGAAGGAGAACCCACAGAGGAAATGCTTATTTTTTGATAGCTGCAGTGGACTTCTAGTAAGATGTTCCCAGGAGCTTTTCACCAGATTGGAGAGATGCCAATGGACCGTGCCTTTGGTCTTCACAGTTTGGGGAGAATTTGTTACCCCGGTAGTCCAACACTTGAGCGTGACAAATGTTAGGTAATGTTGCACAGGCAAATGGCAGTAGAAACATTTCCTTTTCCAGTTTGTAGAAAATTTGCATTCTGAGGTGCTAAAAGACCTTCAAGTCTCTTAACCAGCCAGTAGTGTAGCAAAGAAAACTACAGCAGTAAAATACAAAGCCCTCTCCGAACAAAAGGGAAAAATCTTTTTAATTTTCATTCATTTCAGTGAATGCCTTCCAAAGAGAAGGTAAACTCCCTTCAGCAAATGCAGTGCTTACAGCCCAATCCTAAAGTGACCTCGATGATG
>NW_015223051.1:0-964 GCF_001447785.1 Gekko japonicus | reverse complement strand
TTGTCTCTGTCTCTTTAAATCTGTTTTCTCCCCCCCACTTCTCGCCAACAAAGCAACGAAGTCACTCTACTCCATTTTTCTCCTCTCAATCTCTGTCGTTGTTGTTATACATGCCTTCACCTCCGCCTGTCTCCTCTGGATCACGTCACCACTCTCTCTCTCCGTGTTGCTCTCCCTCCTCCCTTCTTTCATGTCTTGTCCAGGCCACGTCACTGCTCTCTCTCACTTTTCCTCTCTCCCTCTTCCCTTCTTTCGCATCTCCAGCATCTCCAGCATTTTCAGCTCTCAATGTCACCTTCAGCTGGCTTGAATCGGCCATTTGTTAAAGGTACAGACCAAAAAAAAAAAAAAGAACGAAATATTTAGAAGAAGAACAAAGCAAACTTGGTGACTGTTTTATATAATTTTAACTTGCTTTCCCGTTTATCTTCTAGCCCCTACTATGCACTATTTGTCACCTTATTTTTGTTTACTTTAGCTAGCCGCTACCGGGTGCGCCTGTGACTGCCTTGTATTAATTAGTCTGGGCGTTTCCTTATTTATCCCCTGGGCTTCTCTATGTACTCCCTCCCCTTATTTATTGAAGTTAGGAGATTTAGTTTTACTTAGCTTTGGGTTTTGTATTCTGTTCGACTCTTTTTTTGATTCTTGGGCTTGTCTGTAGCTCGGCAAATCTTTTCGTCGGGGCTCCTAATGCTCCATGCCTTGGGACGCGCAAAAAAAAAAGGTGGTGAGAGTCGCCACTTTCAACCACCTTATGCCAGCATCCCTTGCCAAGGTCCTCTCTTCGGGAGGGTCTTGGGGAGTTCTAAATATTACCTTTACAGAGCATTAGGTGAGCAGTGCATGAGGAGTAATTCACACACGCACCCTCTCTCGGCAAACCGGAACCGGATATTTTCGAAATAACCAGTAAATTAAATGGGAGATTATGCTAGGGAAAAAGTCATACTTCCTGTTAGCT
>NW_015223050.1:0-965 GCF_001447785.1 Gekko japonicus | reverse complement strand
TCTGTCTCAGATGGCCCTGCAGTTGTGTGAAGCAGTGAGGTAAATGTACACATTCAGAGATATTCTTTTTCATGTGTTCCAAGTCCAGTCTTCTAGCATTAAATATAGGTTCTGGGTCTGAACCCTGGCTCAGAGGAAGCTGAAATCCTTCTTCCTAAGAAAATGCAGTGAGAAAAATGTTTTTTCCTTCAGATGGGTCTACCCCCTACTTTGGAAAAACAGAACCCTGTCTTATCAAGATGATATCTTGTTAGGTGTGGATATTACCTCCCATCTTCGTAAGTGGCTTCAGCTGCTGATCAGTCTTGTGGTTCAGAGGCAAACCTGGTGCTAAGATGCGGTGGTCTACTCAGAATGGCCTGGAAAATGTAAATAAATGTGAGCCTTTAGCAGACTTTCCATTTTGATGAAATGCTAATAAGAAAGAGGTTTTTAAAGAAATTATTTCAAAAACAAAAGCTCCCCTTAAAGCTAGTTTAATGTGCTCAGCATACTGTGGGTAATAAAGATGGAAATGATAATGACTGTAGATTATGCGCAAGGTTGCTCACCTCCTCACTGCAGCTTGTCATGGGATAATTTAGGGCTGCCGAAAGCAGGCTGTCAAGTTGCAGTTCGACAAGAAGCTTTGCCTCACTTTGGGGGTTTGTAATGCAGGGCTCCTCTTCTATTAGGCTGCTAACAAGCTGATTAGAGGCAAGCATAGCAATGTTCCCAGCTCCCTTTGGAGCCCACACAGTGGCCCTCCCCCATCAAGGACTCCTCCAGTGCTTTGTGCAGCCCACAGCTGGGAAAATACAGCATTCTCAAGAGAGCCAGCCAGTGCACTTCTCCTCCAGGGAATACAAACTTGCTTAGATTGTGGATATGTATTCTTGATATAGTTGTTACTCAGCTGCTGTGAAGTTGGGTGATTCTCCATGGTTTGCTGCTACAAGAGTAAAAACCTTAAAACTAGAGTTGCC
>NW_015223049.1:0-965 GCF_001447785.1 Gekko japonicus | reverse complement strand
TGTTCTTGTTGCACAAACCCTTCAGCATCATTGTTCTGCCAGCACAAAGTCACCAGTTCCTGCCCTCAAGACAGTATGACTGCACCAGCACTCTTCCCCATCAAGGCGGGATCACAGAGAGCTCCTGCATGAGGAGACTCTGAGATCTGGCTGAACTACCCTGGGTCTCTTGCACCAGCAATCTTTTACAAGCTCATTTCTCTCTCCTTTCCTTCATCTCCTTCCGCAGATCACTCCTTTTGGAAGCATTTGGCCTAACCCAAGCTCTCATCCCTAATCACAATGAAATCTAATGACAGCATCACTGCATTTGTTCCCATTCATGTCTTCATTCTCCTGAGTCTCCTGTTCAATGCTGAAAGGCAGACTGTAAGAGCTTTATAACACAAGCTGGGCTGTTAATGCTTATGTTGCTTTGTAAGCAGTCTGGACAGATGTCATTGTATTATCTATTCTAGCTGCACAAACTAAGAAAAAAAACTGCAGTGCCTCAGAACTTGGTTGCCAGTTTGAGCCTGACTAAATATACGGAGTTGCAAGAAAAAGCATGTATGTAGAAAACAGATACAACAAGAACTAAAAATGTGTTTGACTTCACAACACTAGCCAGGAATAGGGAGTGGGTTTAATATAACCATCTTTTTATCAGACTTTTATCCTACACATTACCCAAGAAACTATGGGCAACATGCCTGGTTCTCCTCTCTTATGTGTGAGGTACAACAGACTGAAAGCAAGTAGCTCAAAATCACCTCCAAGTAAGCTTTTCAGTGGCTGTGTGGGGATTCGAACTCAGGTCTCCATAATCCTAGTCTAATATGCTAACCAAAATGCCATGCTGATTCCCTCCGTGTTGGAGAAGTCTCCTTACTAAGTAGAAGGGAGACTCTGGATCCAACCTATGCTGTGTGGAAAGCCATCTGTAAGTGAAAGTGTGCTGGTGTAGGTCTTCACACACACACACA
>NW_015223048.1:0-965 GCF_001447785.1 Gekko japonicus | reverse complement strand
GAGGGCCAACAGCAGGGCATAGAGGTTGATGCTCAGGTTTTCATCTAAAGTTGCCCCCTGGCCCTAGGATTCAGAGGTTGGTTGCCTCTGAACATGGAGAGTTTGAAATCCATTTGGGGGCCCCTATTCAGTTTTCCCGACACAGTCCTGATAATAACTAGGTAGGTCTGGTCTTGCAAGCCCATCTCATATTTCATGCCAGTTTACTTACAATTCCATCTTAATTGAAAGAAGCATTTGTCTTCCGGAGAAATTATTGACCAAGTCTGTCAAAGAAATGTGTGTGCTACACCACTTCAGTGGTGCAATTGCCCACCAGTTGAGTCTTTATGGCAATATTCTCTGTCAGAGAGGTGAGCTGGATACATTAATCAGGTCCTCGGAGAGGGACGATAACAATAATAATTCTTTTCTTAACGCTCTGATATAACTCTCAATTGTTTCATATTAAGGGTTGAGAAAAAGAGAAGAGTTAGGGAGACACTCCACATTTTAATAGAAGCCATAATTTTGCTTTGAAGGGCTGTCGTGAAGGCTTGGGATGGAAAATGAAACCAATACATCCAATTTTACTGAATGCAGAGCCACGGGAAGGAAGAGGTCAGCTTGCCCGGGCCTTAATTCCCCGTAAATGCCTTTTAAAGAATAATGGTAATGCATTTGGCGGGAGTGGAATTTTGGCCACAACGTACCCAGCAACTGCCACATTATTACAAATAACCTAGAATCTTGATGGTGATATTAGACAACCCCATAAAGAAACGAAAAACGTCTTCTGTGATTATGTATTCATTTGCTTGGATTGGAAGTTCGCCCCCTCCCTAATTCTCCAAAAAGAACAGGAAACCAGCAACTGTGTTAAAAGCATAAAAGGAAAGAAATATTCACAGGGAAGACGCACATGGGTCTAAGGATCATGATGCAGAATGGACCTAATTGGAAGGAAACATACATTGAGATGAATG
>NW_015223047.1:0-965 GCF_001447785.1 Gekko japonicus | reverse complement strand
CCTTGCATTAGTACATTTAGTTTATCCATATTTATAACTTTTCATTCTGTCTTAACTGTCAACTTGGGGATAAGGAAGAATATTGTCTCTAACCATGCAAGCAACAAACACTGGATGTTATCTTTCTTTACAAATGAACCTCAGGGCATACGTTTTAGTGTAACTTGATCCACATTTGGTAAGACCTTTTGTGGTCACTCTGGGGGCCTTAGGAGCAAAATCCAGCCATGGGCCACCAGTTTGCTTTTCTGCCTTAAATAGAGCTCTTCTTTTTATTGCAGATCATGTTGTATGTGAGGAGGAATTCAAATATGCAATGCTAGCTTTAAACTGTATTTGCCCAGCTACATCTACGCTCATCACTCTGTTAGTTCATACGTCAAGAGGGCAGTAAGTATAATAATAAAACTGTGCTGTAACCTATATACAATGACATCAGGATGTGACATTGTGCATTTAAGAACAAGTGGCTATCAGTGACCTTTCCTTTCTCTGTTCCAGCAGAATGGAAATATTTAGTACCTGTGAGCAAACACCTTCCTACATAAATATGAACTGTTTGGCTGCACTGGCATATTAGTATAGTGGTATTCCTTCTAAATGCTTAGCCCATCAGAAAGGCTGGTTTATTGTTAAGGTTGCCAGATACATGTGTGGAACCCCTGGGAGACTTTGGGGGTAGGGTGAGACATGGGGGGAAAGATGTCAGTGATGTGCGAACGTCACTTCTGATTGGAACTCAGAAGTGATAGCCCAAAGCTCTAGAATTTCATCCAATGTCTATGATAAAAACTATAGAGGTTTGGAAGACTGTCAACATTCTCTCCCCCCATTTTCCCCTCACTACTCAGTTGAGCACCAGAGGGGATAGGGGAGGATCAGTATGAGTTTGCCCATAGGTAGCAGGCAATGGGAGCCTTATTTATTGACCTATCATAGACAGTGTTCCCTCTAAACTGAGTTAG
>NW_015223046.1:0-965 GCF_001447785.1 Gekko japonicus | reverse complement strand
GCCTTTTTTACATATTAGGTACTGCTTGACCTTACTTCTTAGTGAGCAAAAGCACTGAAGGCTTGTTGAACTGAAGTAGTGTTTTGTGTAAACATAGCCCCGCTCATTATTTGCTCATGCTCTTGGCCAACAGCCAAAGACATCTTTATGGCAGAGGTCAGGTTTCTGCTGCTATCTGATTTTGACCAATGAGAAGAGGTACCTGTGAGAAAACATAGAGCACACGCTGCTGTTGACTTTCCTTGTTCACACCCTGTTATCAAGAAACATTTAAAAGCTGTGGGACCATTGACAATGACCCTGACTTTGGGCAGCACGTGAGAAATTATTTTTACAAAAAGAATGCCCAGAAGGCAAATAGGCAAGTGGAGTAGAGTGATTTTATATTTGTAGAAGTGAGTAGTAATTCCCTGTTCCTGCCCAAGTTTCCTTTTTTTGGTAGGGGGTGGGGGGATCCTTTATTTTTGATAAAACTACATTAATGAGAGAGAAAATGGGGGGGGGGAAGTCAGGAGATAAGAGGATGTTAGAGCAGTACATCTGTTAGTTGCCATTCTGTTCAGCTGTACTTATGGCTTTTGTATCATATCAGATCAAAGATATTGCTAGTTGAGCCTGCTGCTTCCAACAGTGACTATAACCAGATGCTTCTGGAAAACTTGCAAGGCAAACATGATGATGATGATGTCTACATACTGCTTTTGAACAGCAAATTTCTATTTAGTTGTCGAGGCTAATAGCCACTGTAGATGTGCTTGTTCTGATACGCCTGTATGGGAATCTTGTGCAATAACATAGAATGTCTTAGGACATTCATAGGATAGCTTGATGAACTGGTGTCATTTGTGAAAAGGCAGGTGGAGAAATCATGCAGGGTCTACATGGGGGAATAACAAAGGACAGAAGTAATGCTAGCAAAGAGTGAGGAAAGGATTGGAGACAGAGGTCCTTTCTGCACTTGGATC
>NW_015223045.1:0-965 GCF_001447785.1 Gekko japonicus | reverse complement strand
GAACTGTGCATACTAAGCACCTGCTCTGCAAATGAACCATGGCCCCTCTCTCCCAGACACAGCACCTGTCTTCCCCCCAGAACAAGGCCTGAACTGGCCACCAAACCCTGTTCTACAGGTCATCTACCACTATCTCACAATCCATCTAGCCCAGTGTTATTGTACTCCGACCAGAAGCAGGACTCCAGGGCCTGAGGCCTACTCTGAGATTCTTTGTTTTAAATCGCTGTATCAGGAAACAGAATCATTCCAGTCTCTTTGCTAAATTCATTAGCCAGAATACTGGAAGCCAGGAGTCAGTTTATTACTTAGAGATGGGCAGAGGAGTCCTGTAGCACTCTTCTGATAGCTCTGTTAGTAAAAAGGCAAGAGAGCTACTTATTCGAGGCCACCATCTCTCACCTTCACATGAGATTCTATCTGTAGGCGGATGGAATGTTTTGGCTCCATTTTTTGTCCTATATCCTTCAGCACACTTGCACTTATAGCTTCCCTCAGAGTTCACACACAGTCCTCCAAGGCCACAGATGTCCGAGGCTTCACATTCGTCACTGTCTGCAATGCCCAATACAATTGTGATTATCCTTTTGTTATAGAGCCCTGGTTGGTTACCATTATTACTTCTTACAGCAATGACATATGCCAAATAGAAAGGTCTCTGTCCTCAGAAGATTATAATATAAATTTTGACAGTGAGGCAGACCTCAAAGGAGGGGAGAGAGAGGTCAAAATAAGAGGTCAGGGAGCAAATGAAGTTACAGCTGCTTAACTTCTACTGTTAGATTTGAGTCCAACAACACCTTCGAGACCAACAGGAGTTTAAGGGTATAAGCTTTTGAGAGTCAGACACAGTCAATTTCTACCAGGAAGTGAGTACTATGGGGTAAAGCCAAAGGCTCCACAGAAGAGCTGATTTTTTAAAAGAAAAAGATAGCACCACATACCCTGTTTCCCCGAAAATAAGA
>NW_015223044.1:0-965 GCF_001447785.1 Gekko japonicus | reverse complement strand
TGTGTGTGTGTTTTTTTAAGGAAAAAAGCCCACAAAACAAAAGGGCCTGTTCTCTTCGAAGATGCTGGACTTGTGCCTCCGGGTTCCTAAGAAAACCAGCAATCCATTTGTGAGTATTGCCTCTAATAAGTCCTCCGTACAAAACTCCGGCAGGTTGGGTGGGAAGAAAAAGAACTCATTTTCCTAGCTCCTTTTCCATCACAAAAGGAGAAACGGGGCCAAAGAAGAATTCACCGCGGGGGTGACTTATCGCTGCCATGCGGGATATGCAAATAATAGTGCACATTCGGCATCACCTTAATTTCCGAGCACTGTTACCTGCCACCGTAGCCCGCAGCATGGCTTTATCTAAATGTGCAGAACAGCTGAGCTTGGAACGGAGGGGGCAGAGAAAAGCGTACCATGAGGGACAGCCGCAGTAATGTGTTTACAGGTTCTGTAAAGCAGTATCTTTCCCATGCAGCTGTTCAAGCCCTGATAGCCTTTGCGCGGCACAGTACCTTTGGGAGCACATCGGCCTGTGATGTCTACCCACTGCCAGCTTATTTTGTCTTATTAAATCCCAGCTAAAGAAATGCAACTCTGGGAAGACAACTAATTCCTTCCCTTCACTGGCACTCCCTACTGGACTGAAATGTTAATGGCACGAGCTGTTCCCTCAGCAAGTTTCAAAGTTACAGTTGAAAAAGGGCTAATTTCTCATGCTTCCCCCTCCCCACACCACCTTTTTGGCAGAAACGAAACGGTTATTCTGCCTCACTCCCAATGCCCTGCTCACATAAACATTGGCACAAAGGCATGCCATCAGCAGTACACAATAGTGTCATTGTGCTACTAAATGCACAATGTGCACCTCAGCCGATCGAGCCCAGTCCCATGTGCCATAATGTGCTGGGAGTTTCCAAATTAAACTGGAATGCCAGGGGCTCTCATCTCTGTGCTCACTTCCTCACTCGGCTTCAGGC
>NW_015223043.1:0-965 GCF_001447785.1 Gekko japonicus | reverse complement strand
TGAATCCATCACAGGTCAGCCTGTAACAAACTATCATAATGGCCAACTTTAGGGAAGTATTCATGGGCATGATCCAGACTGTATCCTGTGTGTGCTGTTGAGCAAATACAGCTGTTTGCACATGGAAGAGAAGCAGACAAGGGAGGGGGAGTTGGCAGATGGAAATTTTGCACGCACATGGGAGGGGATTCAATGGAACACTAAATCATACCTTTAATATTCCATACCTGCAGCAGCCAAGACTTGCTGAAACTAATGAGGGCGTTAGTGGCTGTATAAGGAATTATCAGTACATTTTGTGCTTCCCTCTTACACTGTATCAATGTCCAGAAAATCTGGAAGGCAGGAGATAGTTGTTTCAGGTATAAGGAAAGTATCAGACCTTCATAATATAATTATAGTGTATAATTTGACACAGAGAATTCTGATAGTTTACTGCTGAAAGTCTGCACATCTATTAAGAAAACCACCCAGTATTAATTATATGAGGTGTATATATAATATATATGTTTTTGCAATTAAGGACTGGATAATTGCACCAAAGGGCTATGCAGCAAACTACTGTGATGGAGAATGTTCCTTCCCACTTAATGCTCACATGAATGCCACCAATCATGCCATTGTACAAACGCTGGTAAGTATAAAATTTAAGTCTAGCCCACAACAGTAATTATATAGTTCACTGCCACCGCTCTACAAAGTAGAGTTGGTAATGTTTGGGGAGAGGCAGAGGAAGAAGCTCCACTTCATCTCTCTCTCTTTCGTACATTAGAAGCATGAGATTGATGGAAGAGGAATGATTTCCCCACATGTGCATTGGGTATGTTAGGGTGGCCAAGAAAAAGTATTTGCAGCATATACTCAGGATTATAATTCTGGCCCATGAGTGTAAGCAGTTGTCATCCAAGCAGTAAGGAGCAGAGAACTGAGATGGGGCAGTAAGAGAAAAATATCAGCCTAAGACA
>NW_015223042.1:0-965 GCF_001447785.1 Gekko japonicus | reverse complement strand
TGTTCTGACCTGAAGAACATGAACTGGTGTCCATAGATCCAGGGGTGGAGAGTTAAACTGGGGTATTCACCAAATGGTGGGATGAGGTATGTAAGGACCAGAGCCAGCAGCACAAAACTAGCAGGGAGAACAATCTGCAGGCAATGTGAAAAATATCAGACATTTGCAGCGTGAAGCAGAATCCATAAGTACACTCAGATGATACACAACACACAGTGAGGGAGGAGGGCTGGAAATCTACTTTGGTCTTATAACTTACACCAAAGGTGATAGGCACCAACCTCTAGTGTCAAATCTGCTACAAACTCAAAATCCTTAGAACCTCAAGATTTTATACTGAAAAGAGGCATCTTCCTAAGGCAGTGAAGGGAAAATTAAAAGGACAGGGTCTCCTAATGGCCAGAAGCCACAGATAATCTGTATGGAATTTCTAGTGCCTGAGGAGCAGAATTTCATGGACCATTTCGCTCCTCATTCCCCACCCATGATAAGCTCTCAGAATTAGAATTTCCTCTTCACTATCATAACATGCTGCTTTCTTAATTGCAGGGGATTGCAGTCCTTGACAATAATGTGTACCATATACAGATCAACCGGGTGGTCTGAAATAGATGTGACATCTATCACATGACCACAAAGGGTCAATCACACTGGCAATCATACTGCCTCTGGAGGTTTCCTGTGGCAACTCCATCCTGAAGCCCTGAAGGGACCCAATTCAGATCAGGACTACTACACAGGAGGAGGAGAGGCTTCGGTCTTTCCCCCACCCCATGCTGTTTTCTTGACCTAAAATGATCCCAAAGGAGGGTTATTTGCCCCATTGGGGGCTGTATATGCATATGCAGGCCCTGTGATAGTCACATGATAGATGTCAAGTCTAGTTTGGGCCCAAGATCTTACCGTTTAATCTTAGATTAGGGTAGGTAACCCCTAGCACATGTGATAAACACTCTTGCTTGGCA
>NW_015223041.1:0-965 GCF_001447785.1 Gekko japonicus | reverse complement strand
TACTCAGAAGTAAGTCCCATTTTATTAAAGGAGGCATATTTCCAGGAATGCATTTTTAGGATTGCAGCCTTAATCATCTCTGCATTTCCAAATTCTGTTTGCTTAAGTTGTTGTGTGTGCATGTCCTTACTTCCATGTCTCATCTCTCTTTGTTGAATAAAATCTATTTGCACTTTCAGGACGTTGTTGGGAAGGTATTTTGAATACTGCTTAACCTGTTTTATATTTGTTTCTCTCTGTTCTCTATATCTTTTATATTGCCAACTGCATCATTGTGATGGATTTTAACTATTGTAGGTCACTTAAGGAGCCAATATTGGCTAAAATGTGGATTACAAATATAACATGTAATATAGCATCCTAGTATGCTGGTAGAAGCCAAAATACAAGCAGATCTTTCTTGATCCAGGAAGTAGCAACATCAACCTTGCTTGCCTCCTATTGGCTTGATATATTATTCACTTGCTTAGGCAGAATGAGAAAACACCCCCAAACAATTTTAGGTATAGTAGACAAGATATGTCTTATCAGTAGTATGCAGTGTGCCTTTGATTAACCTTCCAGTTATCTTTCTATAATTGAATAAAAGCCTACTTTATTAACAGTTATGAAATTTCTTCTACATTCTAGTATGATCAGAACACAAGCAGAAAATGTCTCTCAATCACACCTCTGTGGTTTGTTCGCTTTGGTGTGAGGAAGTAGGTTGCAAGTGAGATTTTTGGTTTTAGAAGCTGCTGGAAGAAGCTTGTTAGTGTTTTTGAAAAAATCTTACATTTCTTTTTATGCTGACAATAGATTAGCAGTGTGATGTAGGTGCAGTAGTGTAAACAAATGAAATTTTACAAATGATGTAAAATGAAATCTTTATAAAATTTTGCATTGAAGCAAATGAAATTTTACCAGTTATGTAGAACTTTAACGGTGTTCTGGATTATGAGGTATAAATATACCGGTAAGTGGAG
>NW_015223040.1:0-965 GCF_001447785.1 Gekko japonicus | reverse complement strand
AAATCCAATCTCTCCTTTTTCTTCTTTCAGGAAGCCCGTGAGCAGGACATGAAAACAGCAGTCCTTTCCTATCTCCAGCACATCGCATTCAGATATATACTGCACCTGAACATGGAGGTTCCATGTACCTATCATAAGAACATAACAGTCTTTTATTCTCAGCCAGAGAGGCGACCTGCTTCACGAGCCAGTATCTAACGGCCAGACAAAGTCCACGAGCAGGGCAACGGCAATGGCCTCCTTCCTGCCACTTGAATTCAGATACACCGCCCCCAGACCTGGAGGTTCCACTTTGCTATCCTTCCCCAAAGCTGCAGATGGATCTAGCCGCCACTGAACACACCCAAAGCAAAAATCCAGCTTCAACCGGAACGAAAGGGCCGCCTTGTAAAAGACTCCCCAAGGTTCGGTGTCGATCCCAAGGAGCTTCAGATGTTTTTAATTAGACCAATGTGTCGCTAAGGAAGTTGCAAGGGGGAGCAGAGGGAGGTCCCTGAGGGCAGAACAGAGAAGCCGCGGCCTCCCCCCCCCTTTTACTAAGAACCGAGTCACAGCCCGATCTAACCACATCCTGTGAACAGAATTTCATTTCTTGCAAGAAAGCAGAAGCGCGACAAGATCTGCCCAACCAGCTGAAAAGGAACAATAAAGAAAGAAGGTCTTATTTTAAAGCCCGGGCTCAAGAACCCAGCGAGCCGGTAAAGAGAGGAGGCTGTTTAATGCCACCCTGTAACGCTGACCGAAATGGGTATGCGGCTATTGACAATTTCTAAAGAAAAAGGCTTTTCCAAAACATTGGGCAGTGTCTAGAGACTGCGAAAGACTTCTCCCACCCCACCCGATTCTGTAAGACGTTCATCTGGGAGTGCCTTCGACGTGGGAGCAGCAACTCATGCAGAGCAACAATGGACAGCCTCTTCCAAGAGCTGCAAAGGCTTCAGAGAGACTGGGTTATGGGACACTGA
>NW_015223039.1:0-965 GCF_001447785.1 Gekko japonicus | reverse complement strand
GACAGAGAGAGAACTGTCAGGGGGAGAGAGAAAGAGACAGCCAGGAGCAGGAGGAGACAGCAGCGGTGAGGGAAGAGCTGAGCTCCTGTAACTCCTGCACCAGCAGAGCATGCTTGGTGAGCCTGGCAGGCAAAGTCCCCACTGGAATTAATGGCGAGAAAAGGGCGTGGACAGACTTTACCCTGTAAGGTGCAGCCTTATGTGTGGGAGGTAGTTTCAGTGACCCCCCCCAATTCCACAGCCCCCCCCCCCAGCAACATTTTCTGGCTACGGGGCTGGTAGACAGTCGCTGTTGGATGACCCAGTGCTGGACTTCATGGACCACTGGTCTAACACAACAGAACACGGTTCTTAGTGTCCTTTGAACAATGGTTTATCTTTTGCTTTAAAATTGATGTAAAAAACAGTCTCACTGATAAAAGAGGCCAGAAATGTAAACTTCCAAGATGGGATTTTTTTGACTTCATTAACTAACCTAGAGTTGTAGTCTCACACAAGCTGCCTTTTGTCTCTGATGTGTTTGTTTGTGTTTAACCGGCTCTTTAGATGCTTTGCAGAAACCAGCCAAAATGCCCACAAGATTAAAGGCTCATAATCAGAAATGCAGAGATGAGAGCAGAATCAAGTCGCATTCGATTTTTGTCCACATATGGAGTCTTGTATTTCCATGCTAACTATTCACATTACATTTATGTAGACACAGGTAGCTCTAGATTTGGCTGCTTAGTTAAATTCAGCACCCACCCCAATGCTTCTTGGCTTCTACTGCCCTCCATTTAAGGCTGCCAGATATAAGCCCTCACAAAGTTTCTGAGCCTTTATGAGCTGCATGGAAGAGAGAATTTCACCGAGTGCCAATTTTCTCCTCCCAGTGCCACAGCAATGGGAGAAGCCCACATCTGATGGACCTCAGCCTTCAGCCATCTTGCCTCTTCTCCTCTGGTGTAGTGGTTAAGTGTGTGGAC
>NW_015223038.1:0-965 GCF_001447785.1 Gekko japonicus | reverse complement strand
TGGCATCTCTTATGTTCTTATGTTATCCATCTTGGCACCTTACTGTAAAATTTTGTTTTCATCTGTTTCAATACTTTTAATAAACTGGCTCTGACTAAATGCTGGTTAAAATACGAGTGTCTGTCATCTTTTTTGTCCCCTAGTATTGCATGCCAACCTATCATCAGGTTAAAGCCTTCTAAACTTAATATTCTTGTATTTTTCAGAAGAATCCACTCCCTGAGCCAAGATAGTGCCGCCGCTTGATAGTATATTCTCCAGTTCGGTATTGCTAACCCCCCCCTTTGGTTTTTCTCCTGTAGAATTTTTTCTCTAATTCTTGGTCTTTTCTTTTGCCAGACAAAGTCTCTAACCAGTCTGTCTAATCTTTGAAAATATTTAAAATTTCGCAAGATTGGGATGGTTTGAAATAAAAATAACACCTTGGGGAGGACGGACATTTTAATCGCAGCTACTCTCCCCGTCATTGACAGTTGTAAGGATGACCAATTATCTAGTTCCTTCTTAATGGCGTCCAGTAGTGGTTCATAGTTATCCTGAATCAAAGTACTAATTCTATTTGTTATATTTACCCCCAGATATTTTATTTTCTTAGAAATATCCTCTATAACCTGAATGATGTTCTCACTGCAGTTCTTTGTTAATACTTTCGTTTTCCCGGTGTTAATCCTGAACCCCGCTAGCTGGCCAAATTTTTCAATAGTATTCATTAGAGGTATTAAAGAATCTGTTGGCTTAGATTCTGAGATCTTACAAGATGATGCTAACCTGGACTATCCAGGTCAGGGCTAGAAACAATTACTGTACTGTTAACATTCTAAGTAGTTCCTTCAGCTACAGCTACAGTATTTTCGTGCACCATGCAAAGGAACGCGTGTATTTTCCATCTGCAGAAAAAGGAACACACTAAAGAGAGGGAGGGAGCCCACAAGGTGTGCAGGGTGAAATTAAGATCCACAGATCTA
>NW_015223037.1:0-965 GCF_001447785.1 Gekko japonicus | reverse complement strand
CTCGGAAAAGTCCGTTAGTGGGTCGGGCGCAGATGAGACCAATTGGATTTTCATCCCACACCATGTCTCCAGCAGAAAAGAATTGTTCTCAGCTCGATAAAGAGGCAATATGAGTTGTTTTTGGAGCCCAGAAGTTCCATCAGTATTTGTATGGCCAGGTGTTCACCATCCTTATGGATCATAAACCATTACTCATGCTTTTGGGTGAACACAAACCTGTACTTACAATGGCTTCCTCTGCTCACATTTAGATTTTCTGCGACCGACAGTAGGCACTAAAGTGCATCAGGGCCAAGTGGCTATGCACCATGGACAGTCTCCTTGACCAGTTCCACGTGCCTTTCAATTGGGACACCATATGTGGGTATTGACTTTTGGGAGAGGGAGCCAATGAGAGTCAGGGGGTGATGAGGAGGCAAACGGGGCCAGTATCTTCAGATAGAGCTGGCTTTAGGATGGATACTCAAGAGACATCTGGATCAGATCTACAGGATGTCATAACAGCACCAGGAATGCTAGGGGATGGCAGTAGCAATGCGGGATGGGCCAACATGGAGGTGCTGTGGGGATGTCCCAAAGGTAGCTGAGAAAGGGGACAATCCCAACAGAGGGGATTGTCAACAATCACCAGCAGTCCCTAAATAGCCTCACACATCAGGACTGACGGAGAAGCAGCCTCCCTCAGGTGATAGGGGTCAAGAACGGCCACAGACCATCTCTGACATGACTGGTTCCCAGAGGTCTTGGAGATTACAAAAGAAAAACAGATAGATTGACACTCTAGATTGAGTTTTAAAGGAAGAGGGGTGTTATATCATGGATTTGATGATGTTCCCTTATGTAACTGTTTAGTTATTTTCCCCAGGTCCCTTAGGGCTGAAAACCATGTGCTGTAGTTTCATTTTCCCCTGCTGGTTGTTGACTGTTAGTTTTGTCCAAGCAGAGGCCAGGAAAGGCCCTGCTTT
>NW_015223036.1:0-965 GCF_001447785.1 Gekko japonicus | reverse complement strand
GATTCATGTGGAGGAGTGGGGAATCAAAAATGCTGTACAACGCTGACTAGATACTAGTAGGGTTTGATGAAAAGAACATATAGTTTTCCTTGTATGAACTACAGTCCCAAATGTATCCCTTACACTGCATAATTATTTCATGCTTGGTTGAACATATGGAGAGATGAAATGCGCATTTTCCCCACAGTTGGGACAGCTTTTGTACAAAACGACTTCAAGGCTTTTTTGTTTTAATTAAGAATTACAGTGGGACCTTTCATCTCTAATATGCTTTTTCTTCTTTACAGTCTCTCCTCAAGTATGCTTTCCCTGTCCTCAGGCAGCAGCCCTGGCTCTCTTGCATCTAGCAGGGGCTCTCTTGTTGCCTCAAGTCAGGATTCTTCCACTTCAGCCAGTTTTACTGATCTGTACTATGAACAGTTTGGACAGGTGGACTCTGACTACCAGAATAAAATGGACCTCTTGCTCTTGGAGAGAACTGCTGGATTTCGGCCTTCAGGTTGCATCACCACTATCCACGAGAATGAGGTGGTAAAAACACAAAAAACTGATGCAACTAGCCGTTTGCAGGCTCTGAGGTCCTTTTCTGGGACCCCCAAATCACTGACATCTTTGTCTCCAAGGTCATCACTTTCTTCTCCATCTCCACCTTGTTCTCCACTTGTGACAGACCCATTCTTCGCAGGAGATGCCTTCATGAGCCATATGGACTTTGAAGATACGGAAATAAACAGTGGTCTCTCTGAACTTAGCCTAACCACTGGAAATGGGAGGAAGTACAAGCTAGAAGAGTCTAAGACTGGGGGAAAACATCTGGACCAAGGTAGTGTAACTGTCATGCTTTTACAGGTTATTTTAAAGAAGCCTTTTTTTAAAAGGAAGTATCAGTAGTATTTGACAAAGTAATATGTTCTGTGACATAAACAGAAAAATGTGTAAACAAGTTTTACTAGTGTTTGTCAAAT
>NW_015223035.1:0-965 GCF_001447785.1 Gekko japonicus | reverse complement strand
GCAGGAAATGACCCCTGAATGTCGCTTTGATTTCCCAGATACTGACAGCAAACTCTTCTCTAAGGGGCCCTTTTGCATGCAAGCTTCTGAGAGGCATCTGGTTGACCAGGGAGGCAAGCAGCGGCTGGACCTCTGGTCTGATCCAGAATGCTAATCCTCTTGGTAGAACCACAGTCACATTTAGTATGTCAGTATCACATTTCCAAGTACATATTCCTTATTTAAATTCACACACATTATCTCAGTTATCCTCATAAAAGCCCTCAAAGGAAGGTCACTCGCTGTCTACTGCAGATGGTAGAACTGAGGACATCTCTCTTTTCTAAGGTCACCTGGAGTGAGCTCCCGGCAGAAATGAGTTCCATGCTGAGGGGCTTCCCATTCCACAGCTCACACGCTTCATTCAGACATTTAGTGCATTTTTATCCTTCCCTTTCTCTCCCCTCTCCCATTTTATTCTCAAAAGAACTCTGTGGGGGTAGGTTAGGCTTAGAGAAAGCGAGTGGTCCAAAGTCACTGTGGCAATCATCCTCAAAAGTCCCTCCTCTTCTCCAGGACTCCAAAAGGGAGCACACCGTTTACCCAGTCCTTTAATCAAAGCTTGTGTCCAGTCCTCTAATCCTTTAATCAGAGCTTGTGTCCTTTAATCAAAGCTTCTGTCCCACTTGGTTGTGGGCAGTTGGGCTTTAGCCAGTCGATAGGTGAGGCCAGGCTAGGGGACTGGACATTCCACAGTTCAGCACTTCCATCTTCCCCTCCATGACCGGATGGTGGGATTCCTTCCACTCTCCTTCCGACCTCTCCTGCCCTCAACCCCATAGCAGGAAGATGCGGTCACCAGGTTGCCTGACATGTTGTTTCCATGGAGCACCAGCATCCCAAGGCTTCAGGAAGTGAGCTCTTAGCCATGATGACTGCTGGGACACTTGGCCCTCCAGGGCATAAGGGAGGACGAGGAATGATGA
>NW_015223034.1:0-965 GCF_001447785.1 Gekko japonicus | reverse complement strand
TCTACAAAAAAAGCCCTGACTAAATCTATCTAAAAGGTGTTTGTATTGTTGAAGCTGAGGAGAAAATGGGATAAGAAATAAGGGGAGGGAGGCATTGTGTGTCTTGTTAGCTTTCCTTCCTAAGTTTCATGCCTGTTCTTTGGTCTCATCCCTGATGAGATAAGGCCTGGGCTCTGTAGTTGGCCTGCTGACCACCTGTCTCTTTATTCCCCCCCCCCCCGCAGCAGTACCTGTGTGCCCTCGCTCAGCTTCTGCCACCCCCCTCAGCCCCTGCAATAACCAGCGCCTGCACCACCGCTGCTCAGAGCGACGGCAGCCTGCAACCAGCAGCCCAAACATGACACCCCGCCGCAAAGCTGACGCCTCCCCTGTAAGTGACCATGTGCCCTCTTTCCCCATAACAGCAGCTCTATCTGGGTGCTACACGAGGAAAGGAACCCTAATGCTCCCCAACTGGGCTACACTGCCTCTGAACGTGGAAGCTGCATTTTAGCAGCTGAGTCGTTTTCAAGTCTGGAGATGTCATTGCAAAGCCCTTGGCCCTGCTTTTATCCACACATCTTTGTCTCTGACTGCGGTTCCCTTGTCTTCCTCTCACCTCATCCTCAGAAAAAGAAAGAGAAGAAGGACAAGGAGCGGGAGAATGCCCAAGAAAAGAGTGCCCTTGCCCTACACAAACGCCAGTCTATGCCCGCTGGACAGGCTCGCCAGCTGCGCACTCCTGAGAGCAGGTAGGAGCAACAGAGCCATGCTCCTCCCCCGTGTTAAAAGTTTCCTGCCATAGCAGCAGTGACAGTTTCCGCCAGTGATTACATTGCAAGGGGGTATCAAAGCCCCTTGTTTGGAGAATGTGGAAATAATCTCATATTTGCTCCCAAAGAGAGGGTGGGGGTTGTGGCTCAATGGTAGATCATCTCCGTACATGCCGAAGGTCCTAGGTTCAATTTCCAGCATCTCCAGTTAAA
>NW_015223033.1:0-965 GCF_001447785.1 Gekko japonicus | reverse complement strand
GGTGCCCAAAACTGGACACAGGACTCCAAAGAGTTAATGCCAAGGTTCTGCCAATCTCCCTCCTAATCCCAAATACCATCCTCTGCCAGCCTGTCACTTCCATTAACGCCACTCCAGTGAGGCCTTCAAGTAAATAACCCTGACAAGGGGGAGGGGGGGAGGGACGGCCAGGGGGCCCCGGAGACACCATTTCCCGTTCGGTTGACAGGCACTAAAACCGCTTCCTCGGTGACGTCAAAAGGTCACCTCAGCCACCAGACCTGACTCCTCAGCCACCAGGCCGCTCCTCGCGTCTCCCTCCCCCGCCACGCCGGCGCAGGTGGCGATGGAGAGGAAGGGGGGTGGCGTCCGTCCACGTCCCTCTTCCCATCTAGGTGGATAATGGCTCGGAGCGGACTGGGAAGCCATGGCTCGACAAGCCGGCTCCTCGCTTTCCGGGATGTGGTGGAGGAGCACGCTGGCCATTGCCCCGAGCGGCCGCGTTCGGGGAGGTGTGTGGGGCCGCTGTCACATCACATCAGCATCCCCGGCCCCAGTGCGGTGACGCGGCTAAGTCCTTAGCCGCAGAACCAGTTTAAGGAGTCAGTGATTCACTCCACTGCCTAAGCGGGGCCAATCGGCGCGCAGGTCACTGACGAGGCGCTGGCAACGTCTCCGAGGGATGCTGCAGACCGGGTGGGGGGGGAAAGAACCAGCACACGGGAAAGAAGTGTGGGTGAAACCCATCCCCTTCTCGCTCGGGCGATACGAGTCGTATGGCCTCACGCCGTGGGCAGGACTACCGGTTGGGGTAACAGGGGCTTCTGGTTTCAGGAAAGCTGTGCCCACTTCTCACCACCAACAACCCAATTTGTGCGTTCTTGATTTCCAAAGATATGTCACTGTGCCATCCCGGTTTAGGCCGAAGGCGGACCAGGGAAGAGAGTGTAGAAGACGCATAGCTAAGGACTGTATGGATTCATCAC
>NW_015223032.1:0-965 GCF_001447785.1 Gekko japonicus | reverse complement strand
ATCTGGTTTCTGTTAAGATCTCTGCATATGCAGTTTGTTACAACTTTTGTTTTTCTCCTTTCCCCCATGTACACACATTCCTTTGTTTTTCCCCACATACATTACTGAAGCATGTGTGCCTATTGAAAAATCACTTCAAAAATATGGTGAGTGTATTTTCTTGCAGTGGTTTATCAGTGCACGGGAGCACTCAGGCTCATAAGTTAAATGTGGCACAAAAAGTATCTTGATGCAATCATCTGTACAATGAGGGCTGCTTTTTGCTGAGTTTTGTCAATGCACCCACTCACTAATGCTGTAGAGGGGAGGATGCACATGAATGGAAAGAACTGAAAGCCCTTGCCAAGCTGCACAGATTCCAGTTCATTTCAGAATACTTACACCAGATTTTAACAGGGATAGAACCTAGCACAGGATGTGCTTTTGAAACAATAAAGGAACAAAATAGGGGGAAATAGCCATGTCTCAAGCTGAACCACTATGCTGGCTTTGTTCAGCTGATGGCAAATTTAATATTCTTCAGTTATCACCTGCGAGAGACCAGCACAGTACAGAAACTATCTGAGAACAGAAGAGAGAGCAGCAGAATTTTAAGGGAAGCCTGTCAGTGAGTTGTTAGGCATATCACATTCTGCTTTTATTGACTGAGGCATGCCACAGCTTAGGTGGTATGTCACTGCCAAAAAGACAGCTTGTGATAAGCCTTTCATTTTCAGTGAGTTATTCCACAAGCTACAAAATGCTGTTAATGCTAACAACAAAATATGCCATACAAAGTGAGCAAATAAGTTCCTGAACTTTGTATAAATCTTGATTGGAAAACTATATACATTGGATTGTGAGATCTGCCTCCCAAGTCCTGTTCTGGCAGAGGTGAAGCCAGTGGAAACTAAAAGACGGGCATTCCACTGGTGGCATCTCACCTGTGGTATGCCCCATGGACACACATGAAACTGCCTTATACT
>NW_015223031.1:0-965 GCF_001447785.1 Gekko japonicus | reverse complement strand
CCCAACCCAGAGCTGGCAACCCTACCTGTTATTGCTCAACAGGTATGGAACCCGACATGAGGAATATGGTGGTTATATGGTTACTGAAAGATTCCCCCTACTGAGGCAGATATTGACCTTCTCAGAATGCACACGAGAGTAGCCACACAATACCTTTCTATGTTCTGTTGCTTATTTTCATAACAAGCGAAACATTAGGCAATTTGGGGGGGGGGGTTCCTTCACTTTTTAGTAGTCATACCATGATTAAAATTTAGTATAAGCTACCAGGAAACAGAGAAAGTTTATTGGGGTGGAAGAGGTTTTATGTAGAAAAAGGATAAGCCTATTCATCAGTGGCCACAATTCCTCACTTCACAGTGAAGACAACACTGTCTTTTGTATCCATCTATCTGTCTAGCTGCTGCTGTATCCACAGAAGAGGCAATAAACGCTGAGCTTCTGTTGCTGCCAAACAATATTAAATTTGGAAACAATCCACTGCTTAGCAAATCCATTACAAATAGGAGGATGGGGAAGGTACAGCGATGAGATGAGACTTGCGGATGTGGAAAGTTCCTGCCTCTGGAAGCTATCTTTCATTTTTTGGGGGTACAAATGCAAATTTTATATAACTCTACTTTGAAAGGATTCAATTCCTTCCCCTGACAGTAATCCACAGCTTCACTTTTTGTTCAAGGCTATAATTGATCTACTTAGCAGCAGCAGCCATCTGTTAGGAAAGGGGTGAAATCAAAGCTTAGGTAGGGACCAAAAGGAAAACAATGGCTGTCAATGGCAAGACATGATTTGCAAAAAGAGAGGTAGCTAAGGAGCACCAGGATTCAATCCAATTGAACAAACAATGTCTTGGATTTGTTTATTTTTGGAGGGGGGGGACTCACAGGTCCACTGGAAAACCAGTCCTACCACTGTTATCCACTCCCCCTTCCAACCCATCAGAATGCTTGAAAACAGACGTAGTA
>NW_015223030.1:0-965 GCF_001447785.1 Gekko japonicus | reverse complement strand
AAAAAAAAACGTGACAGCCATCTGCAGCAAGCACTTGACTTGTTAATGGGAGTATTTCAATTGCGAGAGCTTCTGGTCAGTGAAGCAATTTGTAACTAAGAAGCTGACTACTTGACTTGCTCTGAAAGTGGATGTTCTTCAAAGAAAGGTTATCTGATACTGTAGCTAAATTCTAATGATGCTACTTTTAGTTATCTTTTCTGAAATGAAATGCAAAATGTTTCTTGATGACCTGGGACCTGGAAACCTGAGAAAATATAGACTTTTATATCTATGCTTACAGCAAAATATTATCTAATCGTCTGTCTCAGAGCGTCTCCTTCCTAGGTAATAAAATTATTGGGATGGAAGCAACTGGATCTATCAAAATCTCTTGGGACCTGTATCCAACCATACAATCCCATGTATCCAACCCACTGCAGATACCCATTTTGTCCTTATACTGTTTCTGAGGGCCCACTCATCAGCAGCAACAAAATATCGGGGGGGGGGGAGCTCAGTAGGCTTCTGCGGGAGAAGGAAGCAGCAAAATCCCACTCTTCAAAGTTTGCAGAAGGTTGGATGCATGCCCAGGTTTTCACAGAGAAAGAAACCTTTCCTAGCACAAACCACTCCTCATGGAGAAGATTCACTTATCCTGGTCCATTAGGTTAGGAGCCCAATCAGTACGTTACGGGTGGAGGCAAGGAAGAACTATCTCAACTATTGGCACTTCTAAGTTTGCATCTGTTAGCCTGAGTGGATAAATTGTCCAGTTTAGTGGAGAAATCCATACCAGTTACTAGCTTTCCTGTCCGTACATATCTTTAGTGCACTGGCAGCCTGAAAGAAAGAAAATCAATGTATAGAAAGCTTCCTCATTAATACATCCTGGGACCAATCTAACTCACTGCACATAACCCAGGAAGTAGCTGTTTTCAAGTTTGAGATTGTTGAGACTTTTTAACATTGTATGGTAAAGGCTG
>NW_015223029.1:0-966 GCF_001447785.1 Gekko japonicus | reverse complement strand
ACCGTGCCACCTTCCCTCCCACTGAGTTATTGTACTCTCATGCAGTTCCTTTTCTTAAACCTGTGCACTGGAGTAGAAATTTTAGAACCAGAGTTCCAAATGGAGCTGAGAGCACAGAAGCGCTTACAGCAGCCCTCGGCCTCCAGCTCATGTCCATAGTTCTGTTGCCCCTGAAACCACCCATGGGGTGTGTGTGCACGCTTGTACTGGAATGTCTTCTAACTTAATTTAAAACCAAAGGCAAAAGTTCAGCAGTCTAAGCAGTTCGATCCAGGTTGGCATTGACGTGAGCCTAGCCGAAAAATCACACATGCGCGGGTGTCCTCCGCACTGCAACAAATCCTATAATCATTTCTGGCCCAATTAAACAAGGAAGACGGCTGAAACTCTAACCACTTCCTTTGGTAATTGCAGGCTATGGAGGAACCGGCCATTTATCTGCTTATGGGCTTGGCTGGACTCTTGTAGATGAGAGGGAGGATTTTTTTGCGTGTGCGTGTCTTTTGAAGTGCTTTGGCTTGAAAGCTTTAAAAAAAAAAAAATCAAAAGTCCCTGATGTTTGTAAGGATTGAGCTGAAAAAGGGTCGTAAGTGGGAGGGTGGCAAAAGAACAGACCTTGGAGCCAAAGTACTGAGGCTCCAGCAAGGTCGTCACCAAGGGTTACACATTGCCTGAGAATCCCCTCGCAGAAATCTGTGTTTTGAGTGCTTATTTGGAATACAGACCGCCAGTAATTGGGGTGGCATCTCTATGGAGGGACAGGCCAGTTTTTATTTGAGGTGGAGTTTATGATACCCCCAGCGCAGTAACATGTTTGGGGTCCTAGATCTGGGTGGGTGGAAAGTGCTATCAAGGACACGCAAGTCTTGTATTTGTATGCTAATTTGCCGCCACTCACAGCTGCTTTAATCCAGTCTCAGCTATACTCCTCCCCCTTTTACTGATGCATCTTTGACTCTAACTAGC
>NW_015223028.1:0-966 GCF_001447785.1 Gekko japonicus | reverse complement strand
AACTATTCTGTCAGGAAGTTCTTCCTAATCCCATAATACAAACTGTCCTTTATAACTCTCTGAGTCCATGCAGTCTAAGAGCGAGATGCATGGTTTGGAAGACTTGCGCCCCCTGCTGGGTGTGGGAGTATTTTGAGTGATTCCAGCTGCCGCTATTCAGGCAGCGAGCTGGATTCTTGGAAGCCTGTTTTGATCGGCTGTTCCTGCCACAGGTTGCCAAGTTGGCAGCGTTGTTTTGCTGTTCTCTGAGCTCCAGATATTTAGCTAAAGATGTGCCATGTGAGAATTTCAAATTGACAGGAAGAATGCTTTGCCAAATAGATTACAAATGCAAATATTGGTTTTGGTAGAGGGATAAGGAATATTCAGATTGGGTGCATTAGGATTCAACTGGCTATGCTTACAAAGATGCCAGAAATATCTGATGTAGCCTAGGTGGTCGTCTTCATCCTCTCGGCTGACATTTTAAAGGAAGAAAAGAGCAGAAATACTTGTTGATGAGTTGGCTATGGAACTAGGAGAAGCCTGCACAAACTGAAGGCGCCATACATACTGAGTCAGATCATTGGCCTTTCAAGGTCAATATTGTCTACTATGGCTGGCAGCAACTCTCCAGGTCTTAGGCAGAGTTCTTGTACCTCTGACCGAATCCTTTTAACGGATATATTAGGAACCGAATCTGGAATTTTCTGCATGAAAAGGGGATGCTTTGCCACAGACCCATGGCCTCTATGTATGACTCACAATGCTGAACACAGCTCACCAGCCATATATGGCTATGCTATGTCGCTGACAACTCTTCCATGTTGGCTGATTACCGGATCTGCAAAACCAGAGACCATATCATGTACCTGGTATAATGTAGAACTCGTGAAGGGTGCATTCTTCCATATGACCAGAGAGGGCAATAGAGTTCACTGCACACTGTGCTCTAAAGAAAACTGCTGCTAAAGCCAAGATGGTACA
>NW_015223027.1:0-966 GCF_001447785.1 Gekko japonicus | reverse complement strand
AACTGTAACTCATGTTCATGTGGGTTTTGAAGCCATGTTGCAGATTTCCTTGTACATGTTTCCAGTTGGGTAGTAGCTGCAATCAAACAGAAAATGGAAGCATGCTAGAGGAAGAAAAGCCACTTCAAGGCTGTTTGTGGTAAAATATGTGACTGATAATGGACAGGAAGTGTGAGAGTGGCCATCATTACTGACAAGTCTCTGAAAATATAGCTGTTCCTCGTATAACCACAGTTAGTGGCTTTTTAAAGTGGTTAAGTTCTTCTGTCGTTCCTTAATATTTATTTAAGGATTCCAAAATAATTATATTATTAGTTGAATCATGTCTAATATAATCCACTAAACATCATGGCTAATATAATTGACTGAATAAAGATGCATAGTACTAGTTAATACAGCAGTGCTTTTAAATAAAGATTTTGAGTTCAGTTCTATGCATACTTGCTTGGGGACAGTTAATGAGAAAAATTATAGGAAGCTTGGTTAACTTTGTTGTGGTGTTTTACATGCTTATTACATGCTTATTACTTTTTCATCCTCCGTCTCTTGGAGATGCAAATCCTCTTAACAGTTGTATAGCAGCAAAACTGTTAAGTGATGCAGTATATTTCCAGCTCTTATTTGGTTATCCTGTCATAGTTGATTCAGGTATGTTCTTCAGTATTTTTGCACCACTCCAGTAAGGAATGCTTTTATCTGCTAAACCCACTTAAAAACCTAAGCTAGTAAAGTACCTTCAGCGACTTGAAGAGATTTCTCTGTTTACCTTCAGGTGTTCTGTTGAATTTATACTTTTGTTAGGTATACTTTCTTCTGTTGCTGTTTGCCCACAATAGTAGTTGTGGTTCAGGTAGGCACTTGGGGCAAGAAGCATTGTCCAAAAACAATCTGGGGTTAAGCACAGTTAGTCAACAGTCCAGTCATCAAACCAGGAGGTCAAATCCAAAGAGCACAAGCCAGGTCACA
>NW_015223026.1:0-966 GCF_001447785.1 Gekko japonicus | reverse complement strand
CTTCAGTTAAGGTAGAATATTATTTCCTTGTATCGTTGCGTGTGCTCCGAGGATCTGAGTTTAGCTCTGCTGCGTTTTCTTGGGTATCCCTCATGTTTAGTTCTGTGGCTGTTAACATAGGAGTAATAATGTTCAGGCCGTAGGTCCCGGGTGTGCCATGCTTCAGTAATGCCATTTATCCATTTCCCAGGGAAAGATTTTTAAGAAAAAACCCTGGCAGTTCTCAGGAAGGTTTGGAAATCGCAATCAGTTAATGAATATTTCAGCTAGCACCGTTTAAGGTTCGGCGAGGAATGTGTTTGCTCATAAATGTACTAACTGTCAAAAGGAGAAGTTAGCTTCAAGGAGAATATTGCATTAAGTTCACATATTTTTAACCTGCCCGGGACTGGAATCACTCCAGCAAAGTAGATTCTTGATGGATATAATTTGACATATTCTTTTTTTAAAAAATCACACACATCTTGGATCTTTAGCTTGGTATACCTTTCATTTTCTGGAAATAGTTCCTGTGAATCTGACATAGTGGCAATCACCAGGGGACAGAGTCGGGTGGGATAGATTCCATTTTTTCCCCCCTTTGGAGGGGGAGTATCCTTTATGCCTCTCTCAAAAGTTCTGCAGCTAGCTGGGCCTGCCCCACAAAGCTCCCCGCTCTGTTCCCAGCCCATTTCTCCCCTAAGGCTACTCTCTCAGTCGGTAGGGTTGCCAGGTTCTAGCCTGGCCACGTGATGTTTAATCTTCTTATTGCCTTCCAGATGTTTCCCCCCATGCAATAAATGCACTGTTGTTACTCATTTGTTGCTCAGGATCCAGTTGTCGGCCTTCCAGGTGGCACGTCCGTTGAAGGAGCATCATGTTTTCCCAACGCTCAAAACAGCAGTGCTTCGACACAGGAAAAATACGTAGCCCTTCCCCCAGCTCGTGCACCCATTAATACCGTTTGTGTCATTTGGAATGTGATTT
>NW_015223025.1:0-966 GCF_001447785.1 Gekko japonicus | reverse complement strand
AGGAAAACAGGGAGAAAAATGTCATTTTCCCCATTCCCCCTCTTGCAGTTCTTATTTCTCTCCCTCCCACCTGCCTGCCCTTTTCTGTTGCCTTTTCCACTTTCATTTTTACCCCTTTTACTCCTCTACCCACCAGCTTTACCTTCCCTCCTGCCTATCTTTTATATTCTTAGTCTTTTTCCTTCCCACCCACAGATGCTCCCCCAGTGCTGGCTTCCTAGGAGATATAGGGGATCAGACTCCTGACAATTGAAATTACACCAATGCCATGATATCACTTCCTGCTTGAAGCCAGAAGTGACTTCATTGCATTGGGGCTATGCTCTAAGATTCACCCCAAACTCCCTGGTTTTACCATGGAGTTTTGGCTGAATTCTAGGCCATGACCCTGATGAGGTGACATCCTTTCCAGGTTTGCACTGGAAATGATGTTGCAGTGTTCTCCCCCATTTTGTTCTTGCTGCAGGGAGCAGCACTGGGGCCTGGGATAAGGAGCTCTCCTGCTTATAGCTGTAGATGGAGACCTGGCCTCCCTCTCCCCACCTTTGTTCTGAAATGAGACAGATTTGGAAGGTTGAGGAATGTTGGTTGGGGGTTGGCTAGCAACTCTCAAAATGGCTGTCAAGATCCC
Organism: Gekko japonicus; assembly: GCF_001447785.1. Lineage (NCBI taxonomy): Eukaryota > Metazoa > Chordata > Lepidosauria > Squamata > Gekkonidae > Gekko > Gekko japonicus. Next base: position 335 of record NW_015223025.1, on the reverse strand, counting down.
ACAACACAGTAGTGCATAGCTCAATGGCATGATCTTGCTAAAGAAGCAGACCCACTTTCTATGTTTCTTAAAAATGTATTTTTTGACATTTCATATTTTTCTGGAAACTGAGGGTTTCTCTCAGGCTTGTTGAAAAAAATCTCCCTGTCCTGTACGTGGCTTCATATGCTGGTGGCGAGGCTTAGAAATAGATATAATGTTCTGTAAGTGGTGCCTAAGTGCTATATAAGGAACAAACTAATCAGAAATGTTGGCAACAAAACATGCATGAAGCAAAAAGGATCGCAATGTATGACTGTGCCACTCGGGGCTGCAGGTGGGGGATTGCAAAAGAG
>NW_015223024.1:0-966 GCF_001447785.1 Gekko japonicus | reverse complement strand
AGGCGGGACTAAGGTATCCTGGAAAATTAAACTTGACACCAGTGTCACTGAGGGTTTAGAATCCTTCAGTGGGTGGGCTGAGTGAGCAGGCGGCCTCGTGAAACAACCAGAAAGTCTTGTGAGGGCTCCAAAATCTAGTTGTGGATCATCCTTACCTCATTCCATCATCTGCAGCCATGACAACGATCCGTTGGCCAGCGACATGTAGTTGCCTGGAAGTTGATGAGAACCTTAATTAGCCCACCGTCATCCTTGAGAGCGGCAACTGGTACACAGGAGAAGGTTTTGGCAACAGCCTTCCTTACGAGTCCGTGACTCATCGATGGCGGCTTTCTTGCTATTTAGAAAAGCCTCAACGGCACGGAGCTGCCTATTAGACAATTACAGAGATACTAACGGGGATGGTTTGTTGAACAGAAACACTCCGTTCTGCCTGACACCGGAGCCTAATAAGCACCCTTCAGGATTCCCTTCAAACGGGAGATGTACAAATTGTACTTACAAAGCTTACCCACTAAGCAGTCGCTTGATATTAATCACACAGTTCAAGGCAGGTAATTACAGTATTTGTGTTTACCTTGTTTTAAACACTTCCCAAGATCAAGATGTTAAGGCCTTCAGGTGGGGGGTAGGGTGGGGGGGAGGGAGATGTTCCCGGAGAAATAAGCTCTTCATGCTGAGTTCCTCCCAGCTGTTCCTTTGTCTCCACAGTGGAGGCAACCGAGTGTTGGAGAGCAAACTGAGCCTGACATTGTGACGTCCTACACGGTAGGATTTGCCAAGCGATCCTTAATGTAATGGAGGCCGATGAATGCCAAGGACGAAATCCGGCGAACGTGCGTCAACTGGAAAGTTCCATTGACACCAACCGAGCTGAGTCCACAATGACATTGCGTTCGATGATGCAGATACTGTGAAGGGGGTGGTGGTGGGAAACAACGGCACTGAGCCGGGGTGGCCTGATCA
>NW_015223023.1:0-966 GCF_001447785.1 Gekko japonicus | reverse complement strand
GACCTTCTGCATGCCAGGCTGATGCTCTAGCACGGAGCCACAGCCCTTCCCTGGCAGATTTCAATGCACAGTGAGCCTCCTCACTCATTTTCTGACATTCTGTAAATAAAATCGGCACCCGTAGCAGCAAAGAAGCAGGTCGTGTCTGTTGAATGCGATTGTCTGTTTAAGCTGCAGGTGAATGAAACCGGTTCTGGGTTTCGCTTGGGCGCACAGCAAGGCTCCCCGCAGCCTCCGCCTTCCCTTTCCCGCACGCTGGGGGCTCAGGCCTCGCAAACCCACCCGGGCTGCCGCTCAGCATCTTCCGCAGCCTCCCTTGACAGCTCCCACCTGTCCACCCGCCGGAAACTACAAGCCCCGTCGTGCCCCGCGCGGGAAAAGAAGGTGCGTCGACGCTGGGCCCGCCTCCTTCCGGCCGCGATAGGGCGGCTCGGGCCAGTCTTGCTCGCGGATTGGCCGGCGCGGTCGGGTCGCGTCTGCGGGTCTGGGGCGAGTCCAAGATGGCGGCGTCTGAGGCGACGGGCAGATACAAGAGCACCATGAGCAAAAGCAAGGACCCTTCCGGCCTTCTCATCTCCGTCATCAGGTAGGGGGCGGGGGCGGCTCCCCCCTGCCTTGCTCCGGGGGAGACCCACTGGGGGAGCTCTCCCACACGCTTCCTGGCCTACCCTGCAGGGGTGGTGGTTGGGGTCAGGGCAGGAGCCTCCCCTCGCCGCCGGGGGTGGTAATGGTGGTTTGCTGGTAGCCTCAGGTCTCCCTATGGCAGCCCTTGCTCCTACCTGTGGGTGGGGTTTGGCAACTGGGGTGGCTTATTCCTCCTGTGGAAGGGGGTACCGAGGCAGTGCCTTCCCCCCCACCTCCTGTTTCCATGCAATTTTTTGTTAAAGGTTTAACTTCTATTGTAAGGAAGTTATTATAAGTGACAACAATCATTTTGCATCAGTGGCTCTTAGCCACAACGTATAG
>NW_015223022.1:0-966 GCF_001447785.1 Gekko japonicus | reverse complement strand
CTCATCTGGGCTTCCACCTGGCCTCCAGAAGGCAGTGAAGGCCGTCAGCCTGTCCTTCCTGTTTTGGTCAAAGAGACGAGGCAGAGGAAGCTCTGTGACTGGATCTTCCCAGGGTCCTTGAAAGCTACATTTCAGCACTGTGGAGCCCTGTTTTCAGTTGTGGCTGCACAGAGAGTTGATATAATATTCTTACTCCTGCACAGTTTTGCCTGTTGAACTTGCCTCCCCCCGCCCATGCTACTATTAGCCTACAAAGAAGACCATCCTATTTTTTCCCCTCGCAAGGCCAATTCCAGTATTAGGAGGACACTGCCGTTTCAGAGGCCCCTGTTATATAAGCAAGAGTCAGATCTCATTTGAAGCTGCGTGTTTTGGGTTCATAAACTCCACAGATGCTTCCTAGAGCAGACACAGTCCGGCAGTTAAAAACAAAGAGAGACAATCTTCATTCGGTGAAGGAAAAGGTAGACCACTGTGGGAAAACATTGGAAGGGAATGAGATGGTGAAGCCAGAGAACAGGGAAGATGTTTTTGAAATCACACCTTTGGTGGCATGCATGCACATTCACAGGTGATATTAAAAACATATCTTAGTCTAGAATATATTATTTGTAACTGTTATTGATCTGTAAATGAAAAATGGAAGGAAGCCGGTTAAGAACTACACAGAAGTGTGTCACTTCACATTCTTCTGACTGCTCTGACATCTTTACTCTTGAGTTAAATAGGACTGACGTTAGGGGCTACCAGGAGGGTGTGAATCTCAGGAGACCTAACTTAACGCTTTGGTTATGGAGACACCTAGTGTTGGTGAGAAAAAAAGGTACTCTGATTCTGCAGCAATATTTATCTGGGATGTGTATGGACTAATTATAGTAATTTTTTCTGTGTAAATATGTATCTTTTAAACACAGGGATTTTTGTTGCATATTTTAAATATTTATTTATTTTTATTCAATTTTTATC
>NW_015223021.1:0-966 GCF_001447785.1 Gekko japonicus | reverse complement strand
GCCAAAAAATTCTGGCAATGGGGCTGATTCTAAGATCTCAGAATGTTACAGAATGTTACAGCTATTTGTATTGAAAAGCCTTAACAGATTTGCCACACATCTGCATCTAACAAAAAAATAAACTAGCCCTGGGTTGATTTAGACAACCATTTATTTAGACATTGATTTAGACAACCAGTGTATCTCAGAGTAAAAGACACAGACTGGTTGTCCGTAGCATTCCAGGCTACTGTATCACTGCTGGGGCAGTGTGATCATCTATACAGGCTTAAAGAGAACTGTGTGTGTGAAGGCACCTTGAGCCAGTCATCTGGAATAGAGACATATTGTCTTTATAAACTGATATTTTTACTAGAATAGCACTCCACATTGCTTTTGGTATAATGCTTTATTAATATCTAAATTATTGATTTTACAATGAATAAAATGATTGGATTGATCATGTACACTGAAAAGAAATATAAGATCATGAATTATGCACCTTACAATTTCTCTGTTCTTAAACTCATTACACAACATAAGCAGAGACCAGAACAATGATAGCATGTTACCTCTAATCATTTTCACCACCTCCGATCTTTTTGAGTCACTTATCATTTTCAAAACTAAATACCACTTCTAGCTTCTTGAACAGCAACAGTTAGATTCTGCACTGCTTTTTAACAGCCATGTCATTAACTACTGCGTGGGTGGTTTATGTTACTGCACAGGTCTTTCATTCAAAGAAGATCCCATTCCTAGGGACGCTCATAGGGACGTTCAAGATTGATCTAGAGACCGTTTACAGCCAACCAGGTACAGTACATGAAGATTCTTGGAAGCTCTTCTTTCCAACATCTGCCTTTTGATTCCCCTTTTCATCGCTTTACTTAGGGCCAGACTACACATGCAGGTTTTTTAAGAGTTGAGTCCAAGTTCTCCGGACTCAACGTGGGTGCCCTGCAGCCACACAGCAGCTGCAGGGAA
>NW_015223020.1:0-966 GCF_001447785.1 Gekko japonicus | reverse complement strand
TTTAATATTTACTGCAGAATAATCACATTGAAGAGTGTAGAATAACTGTGAAAGATCAGTGCCTTACCAGCGTTCACTGCAGACCTAATATCCAAATCTCTTTTACAGGATCAGTTGAACGAGTAAAGAAAATCAGAGACTATGCATTTGTGCACTTTAATAACCGAGAACATGCCATTGAAGCCATGAAAATCTTGAATGGGAAGGTAACGTTGGATTCATTTAGTATTTTGATACAGCATGTGTAAGAGAATAGCATAGACATGGCTTAAGAAGCTTTCATAAAGATGGTCAATAAATACACAGTAAAAAATAATATGTAGTGCCACCAATGTGGATCTGGCCCGAATAATTTTGGTTTGCTGTGATTATCTGTTCCTGGAAATCTGTGATGTTCAATGCATGCTTAGAACTCGAATCATGAGCCATTTGGTGAACTACCTGCAGGACTGAAACATATCTGCTATTTATACTTTTATACAGTTTGAAACAGCAAAGTACTAGCCTAAACTATTCCATTTTGACTACATGCAATTTATTTCCAGGGTATCTTTTGCTCAAACCGTAGCTGAAACTATTTATTTATCACTTGAAATTCATATACCTGCCTTTTAATCTTTTATTTATGCTATTGCTGACATAAATAGATAAAAAAATCAATTAAAAGAAAGTTTAAAAGGCCACAAAAGTACCAAAGGGAACAAAATCCTAATTTTTTAAAAATTAAGCCATAAAATCCTAGCTAATATAAAAGTCTATACTAGAGTCCAAACACTTTCCAACAAACTGACCTGCTGGACAGTTCCATAAGGACAGTGATACCCACAGAAATAGACTGCTTGTTCACAGCTGCCCTCCTAACTTCAGTTAGGAAAAGACACAGCAAGGTTTCTCTGGATTACCTCAGAGTATAGGGATGAGTCTGTGGGGGTAGACTAAGTCTGCCAACTTACAACTGATCTCCAG
>NW_015223019.1:0-966 GCF_001447785.1 Gekko japonicus | reverse complement strand
CTAATATGCAAAGGAGTTCCTGCTAAAAGCAGCGGTTTAGCAATCGAGACGATCGGTTTATCGCAGAGGACAAGGTGAGAAGCTTTCCAGTGGTGAATCGCACCCATTCCATGTAACAGCTAGGGTCTGCCACGCTCTCCCCCCAATCTGCCTGCAAAAGCAGTGGAGAAAATGAAAGGTTTGCATTGCATTTCTCAGAAACAAAAGTTAGATGTGTGAAGAATGCTGATGGATACAGGTCTGGGCGATACCCGCCCTTCAGCAGACCCTCCGTGCCATAGTTGTAATCAATAATGTATTATTTTTCCTCCCACTTTTTCATATCTTTTACACTTACTATGTGTAAACAGGAATCCCCCCCCCCCGGTGATCTGCATGTGTTCATTTAATGTAGCTGAGACAAAGTGAATGAAATGTGCCAGCTGCCCCTCTGGACCTCCGGGATAATGAGATGATGCTTTCCCCCATCAAACCACCCTCCTGCGTACGGGGTGAGGTGGGGTGGGGAGACAGAAACCGAATGGTGCAGGAGATCAAAGGAGGAAAGCTGGCAAAAGAAGAAGGATGAAAAAAAAGACAAAGGGAGAATGTCTTAACATTGGAATTCAGACTCGTGCTGATGCTATTGTGAAGGGAATGTTAAATATTATTGTAACCTTAAATGGAGATGTTACTCAAAGAGCAAGGAAGAAAGAGCGCTCGCCGCTTCCCTGAAAAGGGATTTGCAGGCCTCTCTCTGAGAAGTTCTGTCGGCTTTCTCTCTTACATGGAGCGGCGCAGCAAGTTCAAGGTGGCAATTTCCCAACTGGGCGGGAACTCCCCGGGGTGCCGTTTAGAGAGGGCAGGAGGGTCTGTTGCTTTCCCACATGTTTTAGACTGCTGGCATTTTCTGGCCCGCTTGTTCCTTCTGCATACTGAGAGCCAAACCAAGTTCCAAGCTGTAGCTGGCAACTCTTTGGGAGACGG
>NW_015223018.1:0-966 GCF_001447785.1 Gekko japonicus | reverse complement strand
TTATGCTAAATAATTAAGCAGCAACAATAACACAATCCTGAAGGAACTGATATAAAAATAAATGTTCTTATTTGTGTTTCTCTGCAAAACCCAATTTTATTAACGAATAACAGTGGAACAATGAAAAAGAATTAGTACCACAATAAAATCGTAAGGGAAACAAGCAATTTCTTTTCCGTCATATCTGTTGCTTGTAGTCTTACAGTGCAATCCTAAACAGAGTTACTCCTTTGTAAACCCATTGATTTCTATGGACTTAGAAAGGGATAACTCTGCCTCAGATTGCCATACAAGTTGAATAAGTGGGGGTGGTTTTGTAAAGGAAGGGGATGCCATTATTACATGCATGATATTTGCAATCATTTTCCTGATTAGTATTTGAATATATTTTTCCTGATTGATCCCAACAGTAAGCTCAAGCAATAAAGAAATGTCTCCAGAAACAAAAGAAACACAGAACTTTAAAAGGATGCTCTTGGCCTTCAAAATAATGCCTCATAAAGCACGGTGTCCAGAGCAAAATTGTGATAGGAAGAGATATAAAAACGACTATGCTGAGTTTACACTTGTGGACTAGACACAATTTGAGCCATTTCCTGAAGAACATCAATATCAATAATAGTATTATACTATTAGAAGTATTTCAATAGTACCTAGAGGCCACTGACAAGATTACTGTTTTACTGTACTAGACACTGTGCCAGAACTTTATAATGGTATTATAGCAGTTTTTAATTCATTTTTGCTTTATTGGATGAAAGGATATTTTTAAACAAAGAGAAATGTTAGACAAATGCTGAAAAGCTAAATCCAGACATCCACTGCCTTTTCACAATCTCCTTGCCCTATTCTGAGAAATGTTGGAATCTATGGGAATGGGGAAATGCTTTACCTTTGATTATACTCAAAGGATCCTCTCTTCAAACTGACTGGAATCAGTCAGGGAGGATCCTTTGTATGAGGCAT
>NW_015223017.1:0-966 GCF_001447785.1 Gekko japonicus | reverse complement strand
AGAAGATCTCCAACCACCACCTGGAGGTTTGTAACCCCAGTCTTGGGACTAATGTACATATGTGGAGGCCAATTTCTCCTACTTACCCATAACATATGTTCCATGTGATTAGCCACACATAGTCATCATTCCAGTTTTTTTTAATTATTATTATATATTTATAATTTTTATAACATGGTTGGTACATTCCTTTGGTTACATTACATTTTTGAGTCTATTAGTCCCGCTTATTTTCTAACCAGTTGTAAACTCTTAACCAACGTTTTAAATGATATTCTTCATCCTTTCCTTGCAGAACAATATTCAATCTGTCCATTTCTGCTTCATTCCAGGTTTGTGGGATGCCCCTTCCACTGGATTCTTCTGCCCCTTCCACTGGATTCAGTCTTTAATGGGGGAATCGGGTTCTGGGCAGGTTAGAGTCTCCTTATCACTTTTGCAACAGACCAGGGAGAGCAACCTCTTCCTTACTTTCACAGTGCTGACTCATTGCATAGCCCTACAGAGAGTGGTATTTGCTGACCGATTTGGTGCTGCTTAGCTACTTTGTTCTGTGTGGATCACCTTTTAAGAAGGATGCAAGCAGACCAGAGAGACTGCAGAGGAAAGCCACGAAGATGGCAGGGCATCTGGAGAAATGGCATTTTGTTTGTGTTAAGTGCTTTCAAGTGGCCTGTGACTATGGTGACCCTGTAAATCAATGTCCCCCCCCCACGTCCTATCGTCAACAGCCTTGTTCAGGTCTTGCAAACTAAGAAATGGCATTGTATATGGGGGGGAAACAACCACAACAAAGGGAATGTTCTCCTTTTGCTTCGACCATCATGACATGCACACCATGTGACAGCTGCCACCACCTTTATGGTTACTCCCATGCCAGTTGTGTAGGATTGCTAGCCTCTAGGTGGGGTCTGGATATCTTCTGGAATTACGATTTGTCTCCAGACTATGGAGATCAGTTCCCCT
>NW_015223016.1:0-966 GCF_001447785.1 Gekko japonicus | reverse complement strand
GAAGATTGCACATGTCCAGACATAACAGAAAAGCTGGCTCAATTGTTAACCCAAATTAGACCCTTTGTCGGGTCTATCACACCTCAGTTACTACACATGTATCTTTGCTTATGAGTAACAAGATCCAGAATTTTCCATAGTGCACCTCTTTTGCTTTCCTTCTAGATAAAGACAACAGTCCATTTGAAAATCAGCTCTCTGTGCTTAAGACCACTTGCTTCTCTCCACCAAATGATTCCTCCAAAATCCTCAACAGAATTCTGACCCATCGCCCAATAGAAGAATCAACACCTAACTTCCTGAGAGGTCTTCAGTTGCACAAGGACTATTACCAACATAAAACCTTCTCTGCATGGCAAGGTAAACAAATCAGCTATTGAAGTTTGGGGGGGGAAATCAGTCAGTTTCAATATTATTTACTTGAAGCTTAATCATGCAGTATTTTTCATATGAACTTTCTGATTCTCATATAATCACTTACATGTTTAAAAACACATCCTCTATCTTTGCAAGCAATCATACTCCTGAATATTGTCCTTCTTGTGAATTAAAATAAGCATTGTATTCAGGATCCCTGAAGATGCTAGAACTATCAGAGCTATAGCCAGGAGAGCTCTACAGAATAAAAGTTATATTAACCTGCCTATATATTGGACCAATAACTGGCTGTGGCAGAGGTCTCCATTTTCCCCTTTCACACTGTTGCCTGAAAATGACTTTCAGTTGCAGTGGTCCATGTAAGGAGATAGTATAAATCTTGCCATGGGGGCATAATTTATTCCCTTCATAAGAAGCTTTGATGTTTATTTTGAATGTTTTGGTGATGGCGTTTGTTTCTGATTATGGTTTGTGCTAATGAATTATGACACAGTTTCATGCTTTGGTTCTGTAGTACATCTAATAGCAAGCACTGTTCGCTTTCCAGAGACTAAACTGGACCAGTTCCCCAACCGTCTCACACCAATG
>NW_015223015.1:0-966 GCF_001447785.1 Gekko japonicus | reverse complement strand
CTCCTGCATCAGCCATATTAGTGATAAATCAGTGAATAAAAACCTCTTCCCGCACATGCAGATATGATAGCTGACCCAGCCAGATATGAAATGACTTATTGTGGGGGAAGATTTATGCAGGAGGTAGAATTCCTGGCTCACGTTAGTAGATGTATCACTCTTACTGCTGACAAGTAAAAAATAGCCACCCACATTGCTGCCCATGTGATCCATATCTCAGGAAAGCATCATGTTAAGCACACATATTTAATTGCCTTTGCTCACGGTTGACATAGGGATGTGCCTCTGTGGTTTACACATACAGGAGAATGAAGTGGTAAAATGGACTGCAGGTCTGAATGCTCCTTCACATTTAAAAAAAACATTTAATGCAAAGTAGAAAACTGGCACAGAAGGGAGAAATTATCAACTTCTTTTCTTGGCTGTCTTTTTATTTCCAGGGAGTTCTTTAATCATGAGCAGTATTCCAGTATGCAATCCTCTCTGCCTGTAGTCTGGCATGGTCCTGTTCATTCTGCCACCTCATCATTTTACCACCTCCTTCCCACCACGTTCTCTTGCTTGTGTTAGACTTCAGCTGCTGGCAAAGGCTGGATTAAACAGGAAGTAAGTTTTCAAATAGAAAGTAGACTTGGATCCGCTGCCAGTGAAGCGTCACCTAAAGCCCTGGTGTCCCTGGCTGTTACTGCAGCTCTCGGATGAGAGAAACCTTTCTGCCTTGGTTCCAAATCCACTTTCCTTCTTTCCCGTCTATGTCTTGGAGACTGTTCCCATGGGGGGACTGTGCACATGTCAGTGTTAGAAGGATGAGAGCATCCTGAGTTCGATCATACACCAGATCAGTGCTCCTTGCTATCATTCCTACAGTTGTGGAGCTCAGGTCTCCTGTTCACTTGCTGGAACAAGCGTGAGAACCTCTAGGAGTCTTGTAAAAACCACTTGGCTGGTGAGATTCAGCTCCTGGCC
>NW_015223014.1:0-966 GCF_001447785.1 Gekko japonicus | reverse complement strand
TTCATGCCCATTCCTACTTAGGCAAGGTGTGGTTTTGTTTAGGGCTGTACTGTTTTGTTATTTACAAGGAACTTGGTTGCTGAAAAAGTTTCCCTTCTTCCCCCATGCATGTGATATCCAGAAGACGGATGGTTTTTGCCTTTCACAATTTAGATAACTTTTGCTATCTCTTCCTCTTAATCTCTCAGAACCTTCCTGGTTTTGTTGGCTGGTGGTGACAACTGTAGCAGAAAACCCAGAGTTTGCCAGTTTTGGAAAGCTGGACCAAAATATGTCCAAAAATATTGAATAGAATGGGTGTTGCATTAATTAATAAGCAACAAATGCTTTAACATTCATGGATAATTTTGCATTATACTTACAAATAAGTACAATGTGGATGGCAAACAGTATTCTTTTGTAATTAGCGTTACCTGCCTTTGGATTTGAAATATGGAATTGTTATGCTAAGCGAATACAGTGCTGCACAGTGGCTGCAGTACACAGGCAATAAACAGGGTGTTAGGAGAGATAGGCTCCCACAGCAAGAGATTTATATTTTATGCCTGTGGATTTATCAGCCGGAATGCTTAGTTAAAATTTGTTCAAGGGAATTTGGAGCCAAGTCTGGACAATGACATATGCTGCGTGAGTGTCTCATAGTAATATATGGGGTTTAGCTAACATGGGCCGTGTTTTGCCTTGCAAAAACATAATGTCCTTGTTTGTCTTCCTGACCATGCAAGATGGTAGAAAAATAGATAGGACTTGGATGGGAGTTCCTCGTTAATTAGGGAGACACACATAGGAGACTGGTGGTGCCATCCTAAGCAGAGATACACATTTCAATGCCCACTGACCTCAAGGGGTTTAGGAGGGTATAATTGCTTAAAATGGCAGTGGGACAGTGCCATCCCATGCAGAATGTTAGTGGACTTAGGCTACATCAGATCTGTATATGATTGCACTCTAAAGCTACTTTCTTCT
>NW_015223013.1:0-966 GCF_001447785.1 Gekko japonicus | reverse complement strand
CTGGAATACCTGGCTCCAAGCAAGTGTGTTGCCCCTTTAGATTCTTGCTAGCTTTCACCAGAGAAGGTTGAGATCTCAGGAGGGTTCTGGCTGTTGTAGAATCAACATCCTCCTAAACTTGGGAGCTTTCCAAGGTCCTGCAGAGCCTAAACCTGCACCAGCTCCTTGCTTCTTACTAATGGATGGTCCAGGGCTTGACAAGTGCCCTGCGGGTTCGTAGGCCTGGCAAGCATTTAATCTTGTTTTACAGCATTGTAATTTAGTCAGACTTGTAAGGAATGCACTTAATCAGAGCAAGAACACAGGCTGGTATTATTATAGCCATTCTATAAATATAAACCAATTGAAAGTATAGAGAAACCAGCTGACAAGATGACAGAATCATTTTTACAGTCATCCTAAATAGAACGGTTTTGCATGTGAGGGATGAATCATTGAGAAGAAGCCTTAGGTGTGAATAGCAAGCGGTTTCACTTCTCCAGAATTATCCCTAACACCTTTTCACACACACACAAAAATTGCTTCCTAACCAAATGGACCTTTTGTAATGCAAATGATTATTTAATACTGTCAACAGCTAGTGTGTTCTGTCATTGGTATGCACTCAGAAGCCTCTATGTTTACCGTTGTTGCATAAAATGCATGAAAATTAGTCCTTCCCACCACGTGACTTGCCATAATCTCATCATCTTTAATAAGAGAGTCTGGCCTGTTGCCATTTTGTTTTCCCCAGTCACAAAATGATGGAGCAGATCATACTGATGTACCAACCAGGACAGAGGTGATGCTTCTGCAACCCAGGAAGACTAAACCACGGAACAATGAAAAAGCGCCTTTCATCTTCCAATTCTGATAAGCATCTGTGTATGAGAGCAGGAGACGGTATCATGCCCTCTGTGAACTTAGCTATTTTCCATCCTTATTTTAAATCCAGAATGCAGGAAAAAGGGAATCAGGAGAGAGAGA
>NW_015223012.1:0-966 GCF_001447785.1 Gekko japonicus | reverse complement strand
AGTGTTTTTAACTTGTAATACCCAACAGCTTGCCTTCCAAATTCTTCATGCACGCTACAGTTAAGAGGTATCTAAATAATAAATAACCATAATAGATCGCCTTTTGCCAACTTCCAATGGCAAGTTACTTTCCTGACCTTACGAATACCAGAACGGAAGAAAACCATCTGAAACGAATGATGCCCCTTCCAAAAGCCTGTTCTGGGAAGCATCATCCAGGCCTCCAAATGACACTATATCTTTACCAAGAACTCAGCCAAGCTCTAATCAAGGAGCACTGCAAAGTTCTAGAGGGATTTCGGCAAGTTTTGCATGGTCAAATCCCATTAATAAGCTGGCCTCCTTCCAAGGCTCTGTGTGTGTGCCTCGCTCATCTGCCACAACGTCCAGAAGGTAAGGAAACCTCTCCTGCTCAGTCATCCCTCTGCATTTTAATTGCTTTCTTCTGGCTTATTACAGCACCAAAAGGTTTTCAAGTGAAAGGGGTGGGGGGAGCCTCCGTCGCTCACTGTGAAGATGATTTGAATGTGAGAAGCAAAAAAAAAATGGGGGGCTGCAATGTTTAGATTCTTAGTCATTTATTGATTTGGATGAATCAAACAGGAGACTTTGAATAATCTCTTTAATTTTTTAATGTACATTTTTTTTAAAGTAATTAGAAAAATTGTCAGTGGTGAAGGCCATCAACAGCGATTAGACAAGTCCGTTCTGAGACGATGCCTGATGTGATAACAGGTGTGCATAGCCTAAAAACAAAACGGGTCTTCTTTTCTTTAGAATACTTTTCTCTTGCGAGAATGTATGCCGGTTTAACCAATTAATCTATCCTCAGGCAGCTAATTGAACGAGGCCATAACCCTGTATGCACTTATTTAGAATTGGGATGTACAGCTGCACTCTTGGGCACAGTACATCCCATCAAAACTAATGAAAGTTACTTCTAAGCAGGGGTCGTTTCGTAGAAAA
>NW_015223011.1:0-966 GCF_001447785.1 Gekko japonicus | reverse complement strand
TGAGAAAGTGCTTAGAATAATATAGTAAGACAGAGCAGAAATTACTTCTGAGTGTTTGGATTTCTTTCTCACGTCTGAAAGGCCTCTCCATTTTCAACACCTCCTATCAAAATGTCAACAAGCATAGAAGGGCTTGGGTGCTGATCTGTATATCATTCCACAGTGTGAAATCTGGCTGCAGGGGGTTACAAGAGTTTATTCGTTCACAGTCAGAGAGGCCATGAACTCATGTCAATATGGAGCACTCCCTTTCTTTCCGACCGTTTCTGATGGCTTTTGACAAGGGATGGTCTTGAAATTCTCTACTGCACAATTCCTCTGCTAAATGTGATCTGTCTGCTCATCGGAATGACACAGTAGAATGGATCTAATGATGCTTCCATTGACTCACCTCATTACCCACAAAATGAGCAGAAATGCAGGGGAAATTGTGACTGATGGAGAAAAATGTGTAGAAAACGTTCCATTTGGACGCTGCGTTGCCAATGCAAGTGCTTCCGCATTCATAGTGGCACTGAGTGCAAAATGGAGAATCCACACAGGGGGGATGCAGCCAAGCTCGTTTCCCCACTACGAGTCCAACCTTGGGCCTGAAGGCTGATTGAAATCGGTCTCCACGATACTTCTCTGAGGTGCCCCACTAACATGTGGGTTTGTTTTTTTGGGTAAGTGTGTCTGTCAAAACAACTGATGCCGTGGTTACAGTGTCAGTATTTGGGAGATTCAGGTTTGACCCCCCACTATGCCATGGAAGCTCGATGGGTAACCTTGGGCTAGGCACACTCTGTCTCTCTTTCTAAGCCTAACCCAAACTGTGAGGATAAAATGGAGAACAAAACAATGGGTTTCTGTTGGGCGAGAAGGAAGGGGTATAGATGAAGTAAATGAATCAATGAAATCTGTTGTCTTGTTAACTGGGGACGTCTTTTTAAAAGCAACCAAGAGATTTTTAATCAAAGAAATGTT
>NW_015223010.1:0-966 GCF_001447785.1 Gekko japonicus | reverse complement strand
GAACCTTTACCTTTACCTTTAAGCCTCTATCATGTCCCCTCTATGTCGTCTCTTTCCTAAACTGAAAAGCCACCACCTCTTTCGCCACTGCCCTCTCAGGAAGGCCATTCAACTCCTTGATCAGTTGGGTGGCGTTTCCCACACACCTTTTCTGCTCTTTCAGACATCCTTGTTTGGAACTGGAGCAAACAGAAGTATTCATGTTGCATGGTAGATTTATGTCAAGGCATTGCAAATAATGATTGCCTGATAAGAGAGCGTAGTTGTGTCGCTCTCCAGTTTCTAATAGCGTTTAAACTGCTAATCTGAAGAGGCCTTCTTATCAACAGCCCTCGCCCAACTAGCAAGTTAGATCTGGCTGTGTTTGTGTGCCACAAATGCTCCCAGGAAGTTTCTCCACATGCCTGCAGAGAGACATTCACACCCAGCATCAGGCAATAGAGTCAAGAGTTTCTGTGAGGCTAGATGATAACAGGAAAATGCATTCCAATGTGGGATTTTTAAAAAATGTGTAGATAAACTGAACCTTTCTTTCCTCCAACCGCTTGCCAGCTGCCTGCATCCCTCACTCCCACCGCCAGTACAAAATAATGAAGTCTAAAATTGATACGAGGTTTAAGAATTCTGAATCAGGGAAACAGAATGTACTGTGCAGTCCAACAGGGGTGTAATATCGGGACCAGTTTTGTAATATGCCTCTATGTGCATATCCTGAAAGAGCTGGCTGTACGGTCTGCAAACTGTGTCTGTAGAATAATTCTTAGCTGTGAGATGGTATACCACTGGGAGGATTCAGAGGGATCAGGAGAAATTAAAAAGTGAGATTGGCATAATTGCCAAAGAAAAAGAAACAATGCTAGAGAAGGCAATGGAAGGGCTGATGCATAATTCCATAACATTCTTTGAAATGAATAGGGATATGTCGTCTCTTTCCTAAACAGAGGCCACTGATCGGAAATCCGGATC
>NW_015223009.1:0-967 GCF_001447785.1 Gekko japonicus | reverse complement strand
CAAGATCTGATGAGATCAGGCTGGCCTGTTACACACTACCTAGTTTTAACTATTAAAACAGAATAAATGAATGCAATTGTTAAGCTATTTATTACTTACCTTGGCACTGAAATCCTTGTTTCCCAAACCCCCTGCAAGAGAGAGAGAGAAAAAGAACTCAACATCCACAGACACTGCGACTTCTACAGATGTATTCTATTCTGACATTAAAATAATATCAAACAAAAACACAATTAAAGGCAAAAAAACCCCACCACTTGCAAAGCAAATGTTTTATTAACACCATCCCGCTTCTTAACCAAGACCAGGAAAGCATCCACATCAACATAATTTCAGATTGTAGCAGCTCTGTCAATTCTCTTTCCGTCTCTCTGAATTTATCAAGCAATACTGAACGACAGTCAGTATTTATCTGTACATAATACCACAATTTATGGTTAAGCATGCTTAGTAGTATGATAGGGCAAACGTTCTTGTTGCTACATAACACTACCACAAGTACTCACTTTAGATTATTTTCTAAAACTCCACCCAAGGAGGAAGTAAAGAAATGGCTTGTGCAGCACTTACTGTATTTTTTGGTGTACAGGGTGAGAGGTGATATCTGAACATTAAAAAAAAAGCTGCTACATTCAAGACATAATGACTACTGGCGCCTCCATCATGCAGATGCAGCCCAGTCCAATCATAAGACCACTTTCCTGGGAGTAAGCCACATTGCACAAAGTTAAGTAGGATCCAGAGAAGACCTGCTCAGGACAGCTCTCCCCATCTAGCAACACAGTTAATTGCTATAATCTCTGAGTTTTAGTGATCAAAAATATTTTTGTTGTTGTTGTTGTTGTTGTTCAGACACACAGTCAAGTCCGATAATCATCATAAAAGGCGCAGTTTCTCATTACCTGTATGTCTTTCCTAAGTGGATCAAAACACTTAGTTTCCCAAGACCATAAGAAACAATAAGAAA
>NW_015223008.1:0-966 GCF_001447785.1 Gekko japonicus | reverse complement strand
TGTGCATGTATACCTAGGTTAGGCATTGGACAAGCATAGACTGTCCAAGGCTGTGTTTCTGGGGAGAGGGGCATTGTTGTTGTTGTTTTGCTCATAAAAGCTAGCTCTGGAAATTTCCAGATTGCTGCTCTGTGCAGGTGGAAAGCCTATCCATGTGAATGCACAGATGGCCACTTGAAGAGAAGTTACCTGTAAGAAACCTGCTTTTATTAATCAGGATTAAGGAGATGTGTGTATGTGTTTGCTGGGGGGTGGGGAATAGAAGGGAGAGTGGGATCTTGCCATCATACTTTCATTAATCATTAATTGCTTTTTTCTTATATAAATGTTACTACTAGTTTGTTTCAGGAAGCAATGGTCTGATATTGAGAAATCCTGGCCCAGATCCAAAGGGCTACTTTGAATGCACTCAAAGTCCTGCATACCCACAGAGTGGAATTTTGCTGTAACTTCTCCAACCAGCTCTTCCCCAAGGAAACACTGTAAACTGTGTTTGAAATTTAGCTCAGCGTGCACAGAAGACCCCATGCTTCCTTTCCATGGCATTGCCAGTTAAGAGGATTTCAGGAACGGCTCCTTGAGGCACTGGAGAATCAAAATTGATGGACTTAATTCTCCTTGGTATGTCCCACAACAAGATGATCAACAAATGCTTAGCCCGACCACTTGACTCTTGTCCATCTTCTCCTGTAAGTTCTGATCCATAAGCCATTGTGTATAACCTCCACCCACTCCAGTGGACTGGGTGAAGTTCCAAGTTTAGTCCCCACAACTCTAGTTAAAAGGGCCTCAGGTCATTTGGGAAAGACCTCTCCTTGAGATGCTGGAGAACCACTGACCATTGCTGTGTAGAACATACCAGGCTAGATGGACCAACGATCTGCCATGGTGTAAACCAGCTTCATACTGAATACACTGAGTGAGACCTTTGGTCTACCATGGTCATTATTGTCTACTCTGACTGGC
>NW_015223007.1:0-967 GCF_001447785.1 Gekko japonicus | reverse complement strand
TGCTCTTTAGTTGGCTCTTTGCAGTGAGAATGTCACTGCACGATAGGGGAAACTGATGAGGTGTAATTAAATATACTTGGTGTCACGGGTGAGGGATTCTTGTGAGAAACATTTCTTAAGTGTTGACAGAGGTCTGAATAGAGAGCATGTTCACTGGTTGGCACTGGGAGTACGGTTCAATCAATGATAAACATGTCGTGAGATGGATTAATCATGGTGGATTGATCCTGTTGTTGGCTGTTGGCAAAGCTGCATATTCATTGGGAAGCATGTTGTAGGAACCCATGCATCATAGAAGGTGCTTGGGAGTTCTAGCAAATGGTTGAAGTTAGGGGCATGGACTGGTGAAGCACCAAGATCATGATTCTGAGTATGGCTGATATATGAGGCCCTGGGGAAAGAAACAGTTCCAGCTTACATTGATTAGCACTGACTTAGCAATGTGTCAATAGAATAGTTGGCGGGCACTGGAAGAGAAGAAAGCTTATGACATCGATGTGTATTGATTATTCAAGAGGAACTGAGGATACTGTTTGCCGGAAGGACTTCGCAGAAATCAGCAGATATTTGTGGAAACTTGGTGAGCAAGCAGCTGTGTGGAAAAGCTGAACACTTGGTAGATATAAAGTAGAGTTGTCTTTTGGCCTGTTCTGAGAAGGGTGTGAAGATGGGAGTAATGTGGAAATGGTGCTTGCATATTTCTGGGGCACTAACAAACATAGCAGACAGAGAGTTTAAGCCGGAATAAATCTTCTACAATTTAAGGGTACTGTAATTGTTCAGACAAGGGTACTCTGCTACTTTCTGTCTTGGTATCAGAGGAACATTAGTTTTAGATGCTGATATTCTTGCTGGGCAGAAGTGAGTATCTTGTCCAGAGTACATAACTTTCTTAAGAAAGGGGAAGCACAGTCACATCAAGGCATTTTTCCTTGAAGGTAGGGTTTTATAAATTCATGGGGGGGGG
>NW_015223006.1:0-967 GCF_001447785.1 Gekko japonicus | reverse complement strand
GTACGGCAATCTTTCTGGGACCTCTTGCTGCCTAGGAAGTGATCCAGGATTATATTTTCAAATAGCTGTTCTGTCACTCTGTCATTTTGGAAATCCAAGGTGCTTAGTGCAGTAGTTATAAGGGATGTAGCTATTCTTACATCCCAGTAAGAAATATGAAGCTGTGCCATGTTACAGCACCATCGGTGCTCAGGATAGCTTACGGATGGTTATAGTCCCTTCCCACAACCTCAGTGCTGGACGAACTGGCTCAGTGAACTTGGAGCGGAAGGTGTGCAGGTGTGCCATCCCGAATGTCACATTATAGAAAGACAGGAGCCCGGCTTCGTAATCCAGAAAAACGCCAACTCGTTCTGGATCGTTTTCTGTTTGTATTGGGATTTTTTCCCCATTGTGGAATGCCCAGTATTCAAAATCAAACCTTTTGATACACCAGGATTCGCGGTTCCAGCCCAGCCGGCAAAGTTCGGAGTCTCCTTTTCTCTTGATGGAAGGGTAAGCGGCCCCGATCCACCATCCTTGGCCAGCTTGGAGCAAATCCACCTCCCAGTAATGACTCCCGGCGCAGAAAGAATCTCTGCTCAAAACCTGCCAGAGGCTGTCAAACCTCTGTGGATTTGAGGCATAAAACCTCCTCCTCCAGAAGTAGCTTATGGAAAGAAGGTCCTCGGACAACGTCAACCTGGGGTGCAAAGTATCAAACTCCAGTGTGGGGGATCTTGCATCTGTGTGTGGGAAGGAAAAAAGAAACACATTCACAGGCTCCACATCCTGGAAGAAGAAGCAACTCAAGTTCTGCAAAGCGGCAGGGCGAGGATGAAACAGCCGTGCCAGAAGGCACGGGGCTGCCGCAGAAAATCAGTATCTCCGTGTGTGTTTTTCTCTGCATTTCCCTCGTGCAACGCTCACCGAGGGACACGTCATCATGATGATGTATGTTTCCAGGGCCTTTTTTGTAGAAAAAGCC
>NW_015223005.1:0-967 GCF_001447785.1 Gekko japonicus | reverse complement strand
ATTATTTAGCGTGTGTGACCACAGCCCTAATAATGATGTGGAGTCCTCCTGAGTCTTCCATTTCCTCCAAATATTTGTCTAAAGAACATTTGATATCAGTTTCAATAGCATCCATACTTTAATGTGAAGAATCTAAAAGAGCTGGTTTGGACAGGTCTCTGCAATGTGAATTTGGGATGAGACAGTTCTAGTAACTAAACTAGTCACAAACATTCAGAATCCATTTCCCTCATTTTTACTTTCAGATTTGACATGTTTGGGATTTATTGACATTTTCAATTGTTTTGATTTAAGCTGTTTGAGTTTTAGGTGCCAAGTAAATACATCCACATCCCTAGTGCCAGTTAACAGAGGAGTAGATTTAGCTGGTTTTTAGGTGCTGATTTTATTCTCCCAATGTGAATATGCTTTTAAGGCTATCCTTTCCTTCTGTCTATTTACTGCAGTTGTATTGTTTTGGAGATTTTAGCGCTCTTCTCTGTTTGTTTGTTTTATGACAAATGTAGTTATATTGTGAATGGTCTTGAGAGTTGTGCCATGCAGTGGCAGAGAAATATATTAAATATATAAATGATAAATATTAAATGTCTTTATTTAGCAACTATTGTTACCATTTCATGTTATCCATTGAATGCTGATCAGATGCTATGAGAAACAAAAAGTAGTTCATGTTAGCTATCAAATATTATGCAATGCTAAACAGTAGTTTATTCCAGCCATTCGGTACTATCAACTGTGATAAGCCAGTGAGTTGCAAATTATTTTCCTCTGAACTCTCTGTTCTTTGGAAACTTATCTTGACTTCCTTAATGATGAGAACAGCTGAAAGACCTCTAGTAATCTTACCTCTAGTGATTCTCTTCCACAATGTGTATGCTGTAGGAGACACAATCAGTTCATAGTTGGGAATGACAATGTCTAATACTCTGCCATTTGAGCTGAGTATGCACTCAAGCGTGAGCTTCCG
>NW_015223004.1:0-967 GCF_001447785.1 Gekko japonicus | reverse complement strand
AAATATAGGAAACTCAGATCACTAGTAGAAATGTTACAGAAACTAATCAAAAGGGAGAGAACCAAGAAGCCTACTAGGTTGTACAAGTCACTGTTTTCAGCTTGACATTCCTTTCGAAGGAATGGACACAAGCAAAGCTGGTACTTTGAAAGAGAGGCTCAATTTCTCCCCTTTCCCTGGTCCTTGTCTTGTGCTCCTTACACAGATTGTTTTAAAAACCTTTTAATTCTTTCCCCCTCAGCTGGGTGGGTTTTCCATTGACCGCCTGAATCCTGAAACTGGATTTAAGTTCCTGCATGTCCTGCCCTGCTCCTTTTCCCCCAATCAAAACAAGGTGCATGTCCTCAACTTTTAGGGCCCTAACTTAGGATCTAACTCTGGATACCCAAACAGCAATCTATCTTGCTTCTTCTTGGCAGGTGGACAAAGGGTCAGCTCCAACTACAGATTTTTCTCCATTAAGGGAAACAATCCCCTCTCAGCCTGAAAGCCAAGGAGTTTATTGCTTTGTTCTCTGGAAAGAGGGTGACCCTGTCTGGGGGCAGTACCTCGTGTGTTAATCCAGGTATCCTGCATTTCTTCATTACAGCAGAGCTGCTGTCTTCATGTCCTGCTTGTATGCTTCTAGAAAACTGGTCTTTAATTTGAGTGTTTGCTGGGACATAGCATGCCAATTTCTCTTCATGCTCCAAATGTTACCTGAATGTGCATCCTCCACGTTTGTCTTTCCCCAAGTATCTGACAAATATATGGAGGAGGGGATCGAGAGAGTACAGTAAAAATATTATGACCATTTCTGTAAATTCTAGCAAATTGTCTATAAATGCATATGCCACCACAAGCAAGTCTCTTAAAAAGGTTGCATGTGATTGTTCTAAATAAATGAGTTAGCAGTGTGTCTATGTTTGTGGGGCATGGGGTGCAATTACTGTTTGAACAGAGACTCACTGTAGCCCACATGGTGTCC
>NW_015223003.1:0-967 GCF_001447785.1 Gekko japonicus | reverse complement strand
CAAAACCCTCCGTGTGACCGGGACCTTCCTGGACTTAGAAACCTCTCTGTGTGACTGTGCAGGGGCACTTCTCTCCTTTCATAGGAAACTGAAAGCAAATATCCTCCATTCCCCAAAGTAAAGAGCTGATCCTGGGTTACCTCCTTAATGTAGGCAGTGCATTAGAAGCACCTAGGAGGCATTTTACTTTGTCCCAGTCTGAAGCTACCCCTGGGAACCAGCTGTCTCCATCACCTCAGACTTTTGTGGAACTTCCCAATACTGCTTGACCCCCCCTATCCCGATGGCATCTGTTCTTAGTGCTGCTCCCTCTACTTCCTCAAAATTCCAAAAGTGTTCACAAGGTCTAGCAGGGTTTTGTGGAGCCCTGGACAGAGAAGCATTCTCAGCTTCTTTACCCTCCACCAGGACCAACACCTCCCTTCCTGCCCCCACCATGTATCCTGCACCTGCCTTTGTGTCCTGGCCCCTGCCTGATCACACCTCCTCCCATTGCCAGTACTCTCAGCCACCTGCAAACCCTTTCCTTAACAGCCCTGGGCAATGTGTATAGCCAGGAGTGCCACTGCTATGACCATCGCTTGCACAATCTGCACACTGGTGGTGCTGGGCAGCAGAGGTACCTCGCAAGTGATTAGTCAGGGGAAAGGTGCACAGATAGGTGGCAGAGGGGGTGTGGAGGCAGTGGACCCTAAAAGAACTCTGGGCCCTGGCAGATGTGCCACTTTAGGGCATGCTGGTGCCAGCCATGGGTACAAAGGAGATGGGACCCCTGCCTTAATGTGATGAGTCTGAGATGGGGGGGGGAACCCAAAAGTAATTATAGCTTAGCTATTAACACCTATGAATGACAGATAAAAGCAAATCGGGCCAAAGATAAGTGAGGCTATTTCTAATGGAATTATGGAATTATGGGGAAGGAGGGCAAATGTTATTCATCAGGAAAGGAAGGGCTGAGACCATAGAT
>NW_015223002.1:0-967 GCF_001447785.1 Gekko japonicus | reverse complement strand
TGGTCTTAAAGGTACCATGGGACTCAAACGTTGTTCTTGTCCTAGCACTGCTACTGTGATCAAGACTGATCCCACACACACAGCCACAGGCTGATTGTAAGTACAAAAAAGGGGATCCGTTTACAGACCTCACACATCACAACTTCCAAAGGAGACAACCTGCCCTTCTCCCCCCACCCCCAGGTACTAAAGCAGAAGCCTTCAGTTTTGCTTAACTGGGCTGCATTTCATTTTGCACAAGCCGACAGAGGCTATCATTGAAACTTGGACCGCAATTCATTCCCGTCAATTTGACACTAATGTCCGAATTTGCCAGCCATAGGAAGCAGTTTGGTAGAGGTCACTCTGCCACCAAGAAATATCTAAGGAAGCAATGTGCATACTGTCCTGGGAGTAAGGGACACCGAATGCAGAGGGAATTACTTGCAAGTAAATGTGCACATAATTGAGCTGCCCTATACTCCTGCTTGCCGTCCTCCATGTATAATGCAACAGCCAAAGCCACTCCAATTTCTATAATATTCACACACATTCATCTTCCAATCCTTCTGCTTGAAGGAGTAGGACAAGTAAGATTGGTACCAGTGATGCCTGATCACTCGGACAGCTCAGTCTGCAAAATGTCTGCAATTTGCAATCAGCACAGTCAGATGTTCAATGAAAGGTTTCCATTCAAAGAGTTTGAAAATGTTCTTAACCACGCAAAAAAAGGTCAGTTGAACATGCATATTATCATACAGCTTCCCCATAGCTTCCTCTCATCCACAGTCACTTTTCTCTTGCCTGCTGTTCACAAATATATTTAAATAGGGAGAATATGCACTTTTTACATAGTGACTTACATATGAATGCATCTCCCTCTATCCCATACAGTTGAGCTGCCTGACCTGGTTTTTCTTAACAAGAAAAGCAGGCAAGTTGTCCAGATTGTAAATAATTTGCATATACCTGCTTCTCCTATGCTTTG
>NW_015223001.1:0-1023 GCF_001447785.1 Gekko japonicus | reverse complement strand
ACTGTGTAAGTGCAAAAACAGGGCATCAGATTACATTGTGACTTCTAAATGGCAATTAACAAGGAGGGCAAATGTGTATTTGGTCATTTTTAACCTTCTTCAGCCTCACTAAATCAAGTTCCCTCCTCTCCTTTTGAAGGTTTCTTCTTTCCCAGCCTCCCTCCTAATACTGCAGCACCCATAAAAATGAAGGAAAAAAATTAAACATCCTAGAAAGTTTGTTTTTCTGAGCTAAAATCCCACAAATGCTCTTGAGAATAATTATCTCTATGCTGAACTAAAATTGCCTTCTTAGCTAGTGCTCCTGAGTGACCTAGAACCTGCCATTTCAATTTCTGACTGATGTAAATGCAGCCATTCCACTCTGACCTTTGAATCGCCTCAAGGCACTCGCCAGGAAGGGGTTGTAAAGGGACTTGTGGACCCGATATAGTTGCTCAGAAGGGAAACGCTTTGGATACACAAACTTCTCCTTCTTTTCATACCTAAAGAGAAACACACTAATGGATCATCCATCCAAACCAGAAGAGCAAAAGAACAAAATGGAAAAAATATGCGGAACTAAAGCAACGAAGGAGCTGCGGTGGCTGAAGTGGTTAAGACGCTGAACTGCAGGCTGTGGACGGTCGGTAGTTCAGCAGTTCGAGACCCGGGTTGCCGCATGACGGAGTGAGCTCCCGTCTCTAGTTCCAGCTCCTGCCAACCTAGCAGTTCGAAAGCAAGAAATTGCAAGTAGATAAATAGGTACCGCTTCGGTGGGAAGGTAACAGCGTTCCGTCCGCCTTGGTGTTTAGTCATGCCAGCCACATGACCACGGAAACGTCTTCGGACAGCGCTGTCTCTTCGGCTTTGAAACAGAGATGAGCACCGCAACCCTAGAGTCGGACTTGACTGGCTTTCGAGCAAGGGAACCTAGGCAACGAATGGCTGAAAGTGTAGCAAAGCCACAGGCAGGAGAAGAAATGCATAAAGGCCTTTAGGGTAGGTAAGGTCATCTCACTGCAGGCCTCAAATGAGACGCTA
>NW_015223000.1:0-967 GCF_001447785.1 Gekko japonicus | reverse complement strand
GTGGATTGACTCAAGGGTCTGACACTCTGGGTCCCCACTGGGAAGAAGAGCAGTGTATAAGTATCTAAATGAAGAAATAAGCAAAGGTTGAATGTGGGAGCAGCTGCATGCAAAGTGTGCACTCCACCACAGAGCTATCAGCCACTGAATAACAGAGTGCATGCACATGCCACAAATGCAAACATTGACTGCCCCCATTGTATGCAATTTCAGTTCCTGGGCCAGAAAGGTCATACAACAATGTTCTTTATGATGGCGCAGAATGTTTCGTATGTTGATAATGTAGAAATTGATTTCAAATACGTGGGACAGCCGCGGGATGAGTCACATCCTATTTCGGTTCCAGTTCAAAGAGCAAAGCAGGCCTTTTTCCCTGCATTCAGTCCACTGGTACAGCAAGACTTTTCTTCTTATTACTGTATAGGTTAGTTATTAAATAAAGCCTGTTTAGCAAACAGAAAGGGGAAGAGGCATTTGCAGCTCTGGCAGCAAGGGGAAGAAGGGAATTTCAAGCTTTTTAGCAATTCATTCAAGTCTTTTGTTTAGCCCCCGACGCCATTCCCCAGGGCAGCCGATGCAACTCCTGAGAGATGATTTAAAATATGTAGCAGAGACAAATCCAAAAATGAACTATGACTAGAGGAGCATAGATTAGTGTACAGCTTATTCAAACTGAGCCAATAATTCACAGTAAATAACTGACTCAATGAATTTAGTCTCATTTAATGCCTGTGTCTGTGAAGAGAATATGATTGCTTCACATTTATTTGCCATCCTACATAACACAAGCACTTTGGGGGCAAAGCTTTTGTTGTTGTTGTTGTTCTTTTTCCTGTTGTTTATTACTGTTTCAATATAAAACTTACAATACAAAATCAAGCTGATGTACAGGGAATACCTTATATCATTACACACACAGTTCATTATTATAACTAAGCAAAGATTCTTTCTTTCTGCATCTTTCACT
>NW_015222999.1:0-967 GCF_001447785.1 Gekko japonicus | reverse complement strand
AGTCACCCCCCTTCTTTGAACCCCCATGACAAGCTACTGAACGGATCCTAGTGGCAATTTATGGGGAATGATGGTCGCTCTGCCCCACATCACAATCTGACGAAAATCAAAAAGGTACAGACTTTACTAATGCCAAAATCAAATCCAGCCTGCTCAGGCTCACGTCTCCTCATAACTTCCAAAATGGCGGCTGTCACAGACGGAGCCGATGAAAATGCCGCCCCAGTTACTGCTACTGTTCTCTCTGAAGCTCTAACCAAGCTTGAGAGGATGTTAGACAATATCTCTGCCATGTTTAAACCTCTTTATGAACAGCTGGACTCAATGCAAAAGGCTGTTCAGGACACGAGGAGTGTGGCAGAAAGCACTATGAACACTGGATTAGCTAATCAAAACAAGATCCAACTTTTGCAGCAAGGGGAAGACATCCTAGCAGAAAAAACACTCAAAATGGATTTTTCTGAGACAAAATAATTTAAAACTTAGGGGCTTGGCTGAAAAAGTGGAGGGAAAGGAAGATCTCACAAGTTTCCTTGCTAAATGGCTCACCTGTGAAGTAAAGCCTAAAGGAGACGTGATGCCGATCATTACAAAAGCCTTTCAGATCGGATCCTTGAACTCCTTAATGTCCCGACCTTCTAGAGACGTTATTACTTTAATGGACTTGCATTACAAGAAGAAAATACTGGATCTGGCAAGACACAGAGGATGCATTGCTTACCAGGGAGATAGGATTGAGGTCTTCCCTGACCTGCTGCAAAAAGCTGTTCTGAAAAGGCGAGAATTGAAACCCATCACTACACGCCTAATGGAAGCCGACTGAAGTTACAAATGGCTCTCCCTAGTAGTTCTCCAAATCTCTTATCTTGGGAAAACACATAGGATATCCTGCAAAATCATTCAACATTACTGCTGGAACACACCCAACCTCAACATCATTTTTCTTTTTTTCTTTTTTTTAAACAAT
>NW_015222998.1:0-967 GCF_001447785.1 Gekko japonicus | reverse complement strand
TTTTTTTACAGACTTATGCCAAGCCAGCAGCCATGCACCTCTGGAGGGGGAAAAAATCTCAGTTTACAAAAACCCAGGAAAACTATTTCAGCACTGAAATTTGTATCCATCACTGCTGGAGTAACTGTCCAAATTATTTAAATAGGTTTTTGTGTTGCAATCATGCAGCCATTCAAAGTATGATAACGTTCTTAAAAGATCGTTTAGGCTATGTTCAGCAGCCTTTACTGTCCTTTTTCATCATTTTCATGTTTTGACCCTGACCCTTCCCAGAAATTTAACAGATTTGTTAAGCTACTATGACTTGTTTATTCAGTGATTCCTATTAGTCTTAGCAGAGATTCCTAATCTTACATACTTAAAAGGTAAAGCATGATTGTTGATGTGAAGGGTGAGCCACAATTACTATTGCTGTTACTAGTACTACTAGTAGTAAACATATTGTAATCAATATCCCTACTGTGCCCCAAGGTTATAGGATACATTGTTGCTGTGCTGCAGCATGTTGTTTAACTCGTCCTCACCAGCATCACTCTGGGTGGAGCAATAAGTATCCTCCAAAGACCCCAGTCTGTTCTAGTGACTCAGTGAAGACTTCTGTGGCCTGGTAAAAGTTTTGCAAGGTTTGTTGTTGTTGTTGTTGTTTTAGGTTCTCTGGTGTTCCTAAAATAAGTAGTGGGATGAGGGGGTTGTTGCTGCTGCTCTGTTAGCTATCCTTCCTAAGTAAACAAGACAACAAATTCTTTATACTTTGGTTATTTGTGTTCCAAAGTTTACAGCCATTCAGAAGTGACAGTTTGTACCACCCTGCTTCTCCTGCAAGCCATTCCTAAGTGAGACTGGCCAAGAGATGAGTCTCCATCCTATACCAGACTCCTTTGGGGCAATCTAGCCCTTCT
This sequence comes from Gekko japonicus, assembly GCF_001447785.1. Taxonomy (NCBI): domain Eukaryota; kingdom Metazoa; phylum Chordata; class Lepidosauria; order Squamata; family Gekkonidae; genus Gekko; species Gekko japonicus. The sequence goes on along the minus strand of NW_015222998.1, from coordinate 68 downwards.
ATCCTCTGGAGATGGACAAATATAAGAAGAGTGGGAAAATTTGAGGTATTGCGCTGTTTCTATGATAT
>NW_015222997.1:0-967 GCF_001447785.1 Gekko japonicus | reverse complement strand
TATTCAGTGAGGCTTACTGTCAGGAAAGTGGTTTTAGGATTGCAGCATTAAATATAGGGCTGTCGGCCAATGGCTGGTACTGAGCCAAGGAATCATCACATGACATGATACCATTTCTGGGGGGAAATGGAAGTGATACATCTCTCTAGAAATTGCTCTATGGTAAAACCATAATTTGCAATGCTTCCTAGAGCAAGATGATGCCTCTGAAAGGGACATCATAGTGCACATGACAATGGCCATTAAAATAATAATGAGAATCTCCTGCTGCCTAAAACAGCAGGAGCAGGAAGCACAGGCTGCCAGTAGAGGGAGACCTGGCAACTCTACTAAACACTTAGATTTCTTGATGGAATTAAGAAACTTTTTTTTTTTTTTGGTAAGGCAGGTGTCTTTGTTTCTGGGCTGGTTTTCTGTAAAGTTTTACTAATATTTGACCAGCTGATCTAGGATTGTAATAATTTGATTAATATTTGTACTCCTAGTAGTTTTAAACATTGCGGAAATAATGCTTTAGATCAAATTGGATTTATTTGTCCCATTTGTATATGTAAATTATTTTGGGTTGATTGTTATCAGCTACATCAACACAATAAATTTATTTTTTTAATTTATTTATTTTTCAATTTATACCCCACCCTTCCCCACCAAGGCAGGCTCCAGGCGGCTTGCACAAGATAAAATACATATTAACAATCAAACTGTCATAAAACATTTAAAACAATTCATTAAAACAATGTAACATTAAAGTGCTAGCTATGCTATTTTGATGTCATAACAATGGTGTTACCTCGTGAGTGCATTCCATAATTCGTTTAAATTACCAGCTCACTGATCTTCCTCAGATATAGTCGGCATGCACAGGCTGTCAATAACCAACCAGGAACCAGGCTCTACAAGTTGTTGTAGTTGTTAATAGTGGTGTTAATAGTGGTGGCACCTCCTAACTGAAAGCCTGGTGGAAGAG
>NW_015222996.1:0-967 GCF_001447785.1 Gekko japonicus | reverse complement strand
ACCACAGAGTTTTTGGCAATTCCTAGAGATCACTGACATTTCTGTTTCCCCTGGAAGTGAAATTGCGCCATTGGCCTGACGGTCATTTTTTTTTTTTTTTGTCTCCTGCTGCCACTCTGAGCAGCGTCAGGAAACTAGAGGCACGGGCGGGGCATTCTAAGCAGGGGGTTCTGGCAACCCTAATCCCACCCCTCATCTCAGCCAAGTTGGAAGGCCTCCTCCAGATAAAGGAACCTTCCTCCAACTTAAGGGACCTAGGAAATGTGGTGTTACTGCGTGTCAGTTTCGAAAACCTGCAATTTTCATATAATCTGTGACAATTTTTTCCCTTCCCTCCTCCCACAAAGCTGGCCTCTGTTTGATGATCATCTCTAAACCCATGTTCCCTACATTTCAGTACCCACCAAAGTTAATGGCACCCCACTCTTCACCCAAGACTTCCAGGCCCCTTGAATTCCAGCCCTAGAAAGCCTTGGAAACCACCTTATCTCCCTCCACCCCCTCGAAGCCAGACTCGGTGGGAAGAGGGCCCTAATTCCTGCCTGGATGACACAGTGAAGCCTACTTAGATACCAAGCCATGGTATGGGAGAACATGCAAGTCTCCAGCCTTCTGAGCCGACAGAGAGATGGGGAAGGGAAGAGGGAGGTTGGGGAGAGTTTCCCAAGAACCTGGGGACACTCACAGCATTCCTCGGGGTTCTCGTCGGAGTTATCGCCACAGTCATCCTCCCCATCACACTTCCAGGCCAGTGGCTTGCACAGGGTGTTGTTGCACTGGAACTCATCCAGAGGGCAGGTCCTCACTGCACAGTGGGAAACATACCACAGTGGGTCAGTCCGAGGGTTGCCTCATTTGAACCATGAAAGCAAAGAACTTGAATTGTCATCAACAGTGAGTCCTACCAATAGTCCCCTACAGGCAAACTCCTACAGATAAGCTGTCTGTTGGAGTGAGCAACTCAGCA
>NW_015222995.1:0-967 GCF_001447785.1 Gekko japonicus | reverse complement strand
TTTCCATGGCTGACTGGCAGTTTCTCATCTGCCTGGAAGTCTGTGGAAAATGGAAGGAAACACATCTCAGCAAAATGGACGAAAAGAAATTGAAGTCAGAAACAAGTATAACTGCCAGTGATGACTCGCAAGAGAGTCCAAGTGATCTTGTGGCTAATGGACATCAATCCAGCTGAAAAGCAAGTCAGATTTTCAGAGTTAACTGTAGCGGCTCTGAAACTGTTGAGGCAACTGTTTTCTTCACATGGTTGTGGATGTACAGGACAGCTTCAGAAGCCCAGAGGACAAAGAGGTTATTAAAACATTGCTGGATATGTAAAACAATTATAGATAGAACAGCTCCACTCTGCACTGGCTGGGGTGAGGCAAGGTGTCAGTTACTGTTTTAGGTTTCAGTTCTAATCCTAAAGGGTGCTGATAAGCCATGGCAATTCTAACAAACAATCCCATCTCTTGCCAGAATATAAGTGATTTACAAGAACTGAAAATGCTGCCTTGCCACAATGCTCAGGGGAGAGGGGGTGGACACACAATTCCAGTGCCTACTCACCTCTGCTGCTGCTCGATGTCTCTTAGATCCCTCAGGACAGAGTAAAGCATGTCAGTGGATGACTGAAAGAAAGTCAACAAATCCAGCTGAAAAACAAACTCGCAATTTCAGAGGTAATAAAACAGGACAGCTCAACAGTTGAAGTATTTGGACCTTAGCCATGGATTTAGATATTGTGCTGGGTGGGCTACACAAATACATCATGGGCCTGGTGGGGGAGCAAGTGGTACTGTGTGGAGGCCCAGACATGGTGATTTCCTGCTGCTCTCTAGCTTCCCAAATGACTGCGCATCAGTGAAACAAAAGCAGAGGAATGTCTCAGGGGACTGTTAGTTTCTCACTGGATAGAAGTTCACCTCAAGCAGCTTTTGTCAACGGACTGTGTGGCCTTCATCTTCAGTTTGGTGTAGTGGTTAA
>NW_015222994.1:0-967 GCF_001447785.1 Gekko japonicus | reverse complement strand
TTGCTGAACAAAGATTACTGATGTATGCCAGAAATTTCTTCTCCCCCACCACCAAAGAATAGCTTCATTTTAGGTTAGTTTAGGCTACACGCATATCATCAGTTATTATCATTAAATAGTTATAAATGTATGTTGTAAATATGTCTGCATCCCCCTGATACACTTTACAACATATGAGGACTAAAACAGAGTTGTCCTTTTTTCCCTAGGCTTTGTTTATTGGCTTTGGACCTGGATTCAAGTTTCAAACCAAAGTTGACCCCTTTGAAAATATTGAAATCTACAATTTGATGTGTGGTATGATGAAATAGCCATTTTTACTGTAATTGGCATATTTGTGTTTGTGCTAATATAATTTCCAATCCAGTCAGTGTTGGACTGTGATAGCCATCTTAAATTTTACACCATCTCCTTTCACCTGTTTCCTATTTCCTCTCCTTTGGAGCGATACTGAGGAACAGATGAAGGGGAGGTTATGGTAGGTTGCTCCTGCAGGATGATGAGCAAGGGGTGGAGGCAGACCAGTGCGGGGGTGCAGTCCTTAGAAGGTTCCAACATGCCTATATGCCATGCTCATGCTTACAGTCACATGAAAATTGCAGTGCAGAAGTGAATTTTAAAAGATCTAATGGGTTGGATCCTGCAATTTGCGGGTGCAAGAATTGCAGGATCTTACCCTTCCCTCCTCCTGAAGCCATTTCTGATAACTGGCAAAGTTTATTCCCAGTATTGAGGGGCTTGTGTGTACTAATAGCTGCATTGATTAGGTAGCTGCAGTGGGACTCCATTATGTGGAGAGAGCTCTTCTTACACAAGAAGCAAAAAGTTTAATCTCATTGCCCCTCCCCTGCCTACTATAGCTACCCAACTGGTGCAGCTGTTAATATCTAGAAGAGAGGGCCTCACCAGTAAGCAGAACAAGAAAAAGCGGGGGAGGGGGGAGAAATTGGTGCAGTGGGGAAAAAAA
>NW_015222993.1:0-967 GCF_001447785.1 Gekko japonicus | reverse complement strand
AACAAATACCCATCACATTTCCAGGTATATCTCTAACTTATGGACTAGAAGCTTCCACCACTCCCCCCAAGTGAGTAAAATGGTTCTCAAAGATTCTGTTCAATCTACCCTTTTGCGCTGAAACAAGATTCCATGATATCACTGTGAGCAAGTAAGACTTCCAACCTTTAATTACCTAGACGGAGCTTTATTTCTTGCAACTGCCCCAACCCTAAGTCAAATGGATGCCAAACTAGGTTTGTGGCTACCTAGCGAAGGAGCAGAAAGATTCATAATCTGACAAAAAGTAATGGAACAGAGCTAGACCCAGGAGACTGGGTGAGGTGGGCCTGTGTAAAAAAAAGTCTGCAAACCTGGATTTCCTCTAAAGCAGTTGCCCCTTTTTGGGTACTGAAAGCCTAGGAGAGGCAAATCTTCTAGCCCTCAGTGACTTCCTCAGATGGGGAGTGAAGACAATGAGAAAATATAAAAACGCCACACTAGTCACACTAAGAGATCCAAAAAATAAGGCTAAGGCCGATGGTGCAAAATGAAAGGGGGGGGGAATACATTTTATTACACAGTCAGAATCCCCCAAATTCCCGACATGTCTTGCCAACAGGCTTCTTCAAGGCAGGGGAATCTGTCGGTCTTTGCAATGTTTCTCCCAGAAGAGCACGATATCACCGTTGGCGAAACATGTATGGAACTTTGGGAATTAAGACTGAGTAACGAAAGGTATTTTTACTTTTATTTTGCACCCTCACCGAGTGAAGACAGCCTCATCGGCTGCGGAGAAACTACAGACACCTTGACAATTACAAGGACGCTTAGGCGGAGCCGTTGAAAAGAGTGCTGGGCCCAACACCAACCTTGCGGGCCAAGGCGTGATCTTGCTCCCTTGCTGGACCAAAGCTGAGGACATCCAAAGCATTACTTGCTCACAAGGTACACCCACAAGCCCAGGACCAAAGGACTTGGTGGGACC
>NW_015222992.1:0-967 GCF_001447785.1 Gekko japonicus | reverse complement strand
AAAGAGGAAAGAAACAAACCTTCAAGTTGTAATTTGGCACTAAATAGTGCAATCCTGTGTACTTCAGTGGCATAGAAGAGTGTAATTGTTCTTTGGATTGCATTGTAAAACATGCAGATTAGCTGCAGCACTGTGGCCGATAATATAACTCTTATTATGGAACTTGGGGCTTCAGCAAATTGCCAATTCAGATGTCCTGTACTTGGTACATTCCTGAGAAGAGGACAACACTGGTGAGAATAGTTAGCTGCAGAAACCAAGAGAGTTGAGACTGTATTTTGATGAAAGCACTGAAGACAAAAAGGCTGCATACCTATTTATCCAGAAAGCTTCAACATTAAATAACAGATGGTTATGTTATCCATCGTATCTTTGGGACAGATATCTATTAAAGAAAGGAGAACAAAATCTGTATAAATACTACCTCTTAAGAATAGCACTTAAGAGCAAATGGAGAAGGCTCAAATGGTCCCCAAGACATCAGTAACTACCCTCAGGATATTATTAACAGAAGTAATATTCAGATACCGCAAAAAGTTATTGTTTTATTAACATTTTATAGTAGCATTTGCATTCTCTAGAGTTCAGCTGATACTAAGGTTTCCAATCTCAAACTTGTGAAAAATAAAGGGCTGAAAACTGAGAATTATAACATAGCAACATGTAGCATTGTCATTTAACGTTTGCCAAATTCTTGAATCTAGTACTGATTCTGTATTTTGCAACCAACTAGTTGTTTCATAGAGAATTATTTTGTGTATTATTTTAAATGATTTCTTGAAAATGCTGATTAAATTTTAGAGCTGCAATTCAGAGGATACGTTACATAGTAGCATGAGTTCATGCTAATTTTTGCCTTCTTTCATGATGAGAACTCTGCACCAAACCTTGCACCACATAAAAACCCTGTTGCAGTGTGGCAATGTGAATATCTGTATGCAACACATGCAATACATAAACTCTAGTT
>NW_015222991.1:0-967 GCF_001447785.1 Gekko japonicus | reverse complement strand
GGCCCCTTCCAACTCTGTGATTCTATCTTTCTAAAAAAGAAAAGCTGGCCAAAAGTGCTCTGTTGGCACTAGTGTGAGAAATGGCAGATGCAAGGGGATGACTGAGGGAAGCATGGAGAATATCCCTATATGGATGCTCCATTGTGCAAGGACCACACAAAGGGAAAATGTTGCCCCGGGCAAGCAATCATGAAGGAAAACAATTGACCATTTTGATACAGTCATTATCTAACTAAAAATGCTGTACCTAATCAAAATTTTTCTGATAGCTGGTTTTGGTGGGTAAGATTTTCCATTAATTTGATACTCCAAACCCTTTGACATAAGAATCAACAATGTCCAGATGCCGCACAAGTTAGTTGCCTATGTAAACACTTAACTTACCTCTTTTGTCAAGCTCTGAATTTTCTGAACCAAAATCTGGGGATCTAGAAGTGACGTTCCCTTGGCATTATATTTTTCCTGTCTACATGGATCACATCTTTCCTGTTGTCTTGTCCTGAATATTGAATTTCTCCTGTACTCAAACCACAATATATTTCCACTGGGAAAAATAGGATCCCTCCTCCAGATAATGCTTCCATGACTATTGAGAACCACATGACTTGTTACACACAAGCATGTGTAGCCTGAGGGCCTTTTTGTTAAATTAGGAAAATATACTCAGGAGGGAACATTTGAGGGTAAAGACTGAAAGGTGCCTGCCTCCTTCAGTGATCCTTTCACTAAGGGATCGAGTTCCATGCCAAGGTTCATAGCTTTCACAGTGGCTCCAGTCTCAGTGAGAAAGTCTATACATTTATTTATTTAAAACATTTCTACACCTCCTTTTCACCTAACTTAGAGTCCCCAAGGTAGAAAACAATTTTAAAAAATGAACAAGCTTTAAAATGCATGTAGCTATATTAAAAAAACAACAACAATTAAAACAAAACACATTAACAGTTGTTGTTGTTGTTGTTGTTCA
>NW_015222990.1:0-967 GCF_001447785.1 Gekko japonicus | reverse complement strand
GTTCTCCCAGATTAGAGTCTGCAACCTTAATGACTACACCAAAGTTGCATTGCCTGTGATTGCTGTTCTGTGCACATTACATCACCCAGCAGATTGCTGGCTCAGAGATTTGGGTAGGACTTTACTCAATATAATCAGAGCATTCCAGTTATTGAGCATGAAACAGATGGGAGGAATGCACAAATACCTTGCTTTCAGCTGATGGCAGCATCACAAAGGTGGTCTGGCAAAGACAGGTGAAGGCATTTTTGGCCTCAGCTGCACTCCATTCTGTCCCTCCTTGCAACAGACAGCCTGACTGATACGCAGAGTAGGGGCTATTAGGTTTCTGCCTGAAAAGTTAGCAGCTACACAGGGGCAGGGAAAGGAAATGGCAGAATCAAGTATCTCTTCCTGTTTCAAAGCAATCTTGGGAAAACCCAACTGTGCACGAGTCCATCCATTCATAAAACTGGGGTAGAGAAGGCTGATGTATTTGGAGCATGAAAGCAAGGAAGGCAATGCCCTCTGTCACCAGCACCTTATTTCACTGTGTGAAATATTTCATTTTCTCCAAGAAAGCCAGTTGTTTTTTCAGCAGATCCTGGAAATAAGCCAATTTAAGCATAGGGCAGGAAGAAAATTGTTGAAATGAATGAAGCTAGCACAAAATTCATTTGGGTGTAAAGTGTTTAGAAGCTCTGTTTAAAAACAGGCTCCTGCCCTGTGCCCACATCCATATTCCAAAGGCAGGAAACCACAGAAGGGGGAGGGGGGAACACCACATCCTGCCTAGCTGAGTTTGGTACTCGGATCCCTGTTGCCCCAGTTCAATTACTATTTCAAAGTTACCTGACACGTAGTTTCCTCTATCCTTGTTCCTTGTAGTAAATGTAACTGTTCACCAATAAGAAAATCTTCATTCATTTCTGGAGGGGAAGATAAAAAATTTATGAATTGAATTACAGGAAGAAGAAGAAGAAGAAGA
>NW_015222989.1:0-967 GCF_001447785.1 Gekko japonicus | reverse complement strand
AATCTTACACATCCACCAAAATGAGTGGAATAAACCACACGGTAATAACATTTCATGAAGCTGCCCTGCCAGCCAGCCTCCCCGGTGAGATGCTTTTTATTATGTTCAGCTCCAAGTGTCATTTCCCTAACGCTGCCCATACATCTTGTGCTGGGTTACAATTCTAATCTGTATTCACCTGCTCTTCCCTCCTTGGTAAAGAGGCACGGCAGTGGGCCAGCCGCTTGCAAATGAAGTGTGTCATAAACCTGCATGGGTTCCTTTGCAATTTGTTCTCCCGGCTTTTGTTCTGTTGTTCTCCAGGTTTGGGGTGGACAGCAGGCTGCTGCAGTAATGCATCTTTCAACAGCGTTGCTTACTTAGCACCATTCCGAGTCGGCATCCGCTCACTTGCTTTGCTAAATGTAGCTGCAGGAGGGTGGCTAGTGCTTTGGAGGTCACACTGTGACCCACTGGGGAATGGTTTCTTTAAGGGGGAGGCTGAACTTTCAGCATTTTGTGAGGGGGCACAAGCGGACAGTAACTAAGAAATGGAGGCCATTCTCCTTATCTGAAGGAGTCTGGATACCGGGATTTTGGGTCCATGCCCACCTCATGATGCCACGTGGGAGCCATTGTGGTTTTCAATAACAGTAAAAATGAACCGGAGTCTAGTGGCCTGAGCTTTGGGACCCAGTTCTAACAAGATCTTACGCTGGAATAAAATTTTGTTAGTCTTCAGAGTGCTGTTAGAACCTCAGTTATTTTTGCAAAAAAGAAACAGCACAGCAGAATTATTCCGATGCCAGTGCATCAGAAGTGGTCATTATTTCATGGCATTTTCTACGGGTGGTGGGAAGCATTGGGGGGGGAATGCCCCACCATGAACTTCTGGGTTAGGAGAATCTATGAAGCTGTGTGTTTTCTTTATCTTTTGACACATAATTTCAGAACAGAACACTTTTTAAAAAACTGTATTCCCCCCCCC
>NW_015222988.1:0-967 GCF_001447785.1 Gekko japonicus | reverse complement strand
AGATCATGTGTGAACCACTACTCCCTACTCCCCATGCTCACACCACAGGTCTGAGATCTGAGATCAAATTTACTTTACTGCTTAATACTGAACACTTTCAGGCTTCCCATATCATAGGCCATTCCTTGTGATTTAAACTGGCAATGCTGAAAGTCTCCCAAAGGCAAGCAATGCAGTCAGATATACATATAAATTCATGACAGACTTTGGATGTATCTTGGAGATAGAAATGAATAATATATACACTATGATAAATACTCACTAGGGAAATCTAAACCAGCAATCACTTGCGCTGCTAAATTCGTCCTAATATCTATCATGCTACCTTCTTACTGACCTGGGAGATTTTGTAAAGCAGTAAAACTGTCACCAACCAGTAAAATGAGGAATGGGAGGGGGGAGGAAGCGTGGGAGATGGAGACATTTGCATTTGATGTCATTCTATGAAGACCAAACATTAAAATACTATTTGGTAACTTAGTAATAGAGAAGAATGGTGAGGCTGTATTCTTTTTTTAGGTCCAGTGCTTTTAAGTGTCTCCTTAAGAGAGCTCGGTAGGGTGTGTCAATATTGCTCCCCATGGTAATCATATGGTTTGCCTATGCAGACATTGAATTGTTTTGTGGATGTGAAATATTGTGTGTTACCCTGTGAGCACTGGAGCCAGTGGATCTGGGGGCCGTTGTTGAGAGTGACAGTTACATTGTGCCCATGAATAGTGCAAAGGCAGAATCAAAAACTCAAGTGGACCCAGACAGAATGTCCTGACCTTTAAGAAAAAAGCTGATTGGTTATGGTATATAAGCTCTCCTTCATCTTTCAACATAATCCATTACACCTTTCTTAGTAAACACTAGTAATTTATGGGCATAGATGGATATGTTTCCCATAGATTCTTTACACGTTCATCAGGGAAACAAGCCATGTATCATATAATATCTTATGTATGGTTGTTTTAAATGTTTA
>NW_015222987.1:0-968 GCF_001447785.1 Gekko japonicus | reverse complement strand
TAGCAAGGTTGCTGTGTCATGTGTCTTCAGGCCACACCCTAATGCCACTAGAATAATGCTTTGTGTTCTCGAAGCTTGGCACACATGCATATGCCTAATAGCTTCTTTGAGACTGAGGAACATCCTCTTCTCCAGTGGTTCCAGGGGTGAGGCAGTCTTGCATGGTGGGAAGGCACCACCTCTAGGTTGAAGTCAGGATCATCATTTGGAGCAGCAACAAGGGGAGGGGCTTCCTCTTTAGTTCCTAGCCCTCCCCTATTTGGTCAGCTGGCATCTTTTGGTTTTACCTTGTAATGTGTTAATTATTACAGTAAGATGCCTTGAAAAGTGGGGTATAAATATTTTACTGAACAGGGGGCTTTTTGGTTTTGCTCTTACCAGAGCATGCAGAATAACAGTTATTCACTCAAAATTCTCCCTCTCCCCCCACCTTAGCTGTGTATAGGGTGAGCTCTGGATCACCTCCCACTTTCTGCAAATCACAACGCTGGAAAATGCATGGCATGCTGGTCCAGTGTGCCTCCCTGCTTGACTTGCCCACCCCTTACACATGGCCACTTTTGTCCCTGTCTTTAGGCTGGGTGAAGCCTTGCTCCTCTCAGCCATGTAAGGCACGCCTGTCTCGTTCTTGGGAGAGCCCAAACAAGCTTGGAGTGCCACCCTGGGGTGGGGAGGAGGAAGGAACAGCCTTCCTCCCAGATTGTTTTCCCTTATCAAAATAGCGTTGGAGGGAGTTATTTCCCCTTGTTATTGCTCCACACGGAGTATTCTGTGCATATGGAGCAACAAAAACAAGGAAATAACTGCCCAGGGCTGTTTCCACGCAGAAAAATAGCAGCGGTGCTCCGCTTAGGCTCAGGACCATCAAGATGCCTGGATCCAAACAGGTAGTTTGGCCCTTAGGGAAGTCCCTTCCTAAGACACATATAGTAACCCACTAAGTTCTAGCTAACACTGATAGAACACAC
>NW_015222986.1:0-968 GCF_001447785.1 Gekko japonicus | reverse complement strand
GTGACCCTAAGGACAGATAAAGACTGTTGGGGTAAAGTGGATGAGCACCTTGTGCTCTGGTAGACTCAGGAATCTCCACTGCTGGCACTGCACCTGCACAGCTTCTATGACTGACTGCACATATGACCACACATTGAACAGCAGTGACAGGTGAGGTGGAATGGCTTCACTGACCTGTGAGCGCCACTCCATTCAGTTCTCCAGGGCTTCCAGCAAACGTCCGGAGTCTCTTCTTGCCTGACCCACTCTCTCTTCTTCAGTATGGTGCCACCAACTGGTCATTTGAAGAATTACCTGCCAGTTGGGCCAGTACTTTCAACTTCCTTTCCCATGTTGCTGTTTTAAGGCCCTGCCTAGTGTCTGCATCTCTCACTACCCAGCAACTGAGTGCCACAGGGATGGCTTACCGCACCTGCACGCTTCCGGGAAAATAGGGTAGCAGCTGGCCATCTCCTTTTCCCTGGCAGCCAGTTAAAATAGCATGTTCAAACGGTAGAGGTCTATATGGAACAACTACCAGCGTTCAGAATAGTACAGAATTTATTAAAAGTAAAATGTCCTCACATGTCTTCTCCGCACAGCAACAGACTGAGCAAGGAATAAAGAAGAAAGATGCAAACATGCAGTTCTCCACCTCTCATTCTGTACATACCCTACCTGATCTTGTTCTCAGGCAGGCTCTTTAACATAGAAGTTATGGCTTTCTAAAGCTTCCCAATATCTTGGAGATTTTGTCTAGGCAGCCAGCTGACCGTCTTCTCCACATGGCAATGGTGGCCATCAAGAGTTCAGATGTGAGAGCGCCTTCCTTTATATGTAGGTAACCAAGATGGACCTGCAAAAAAAGGTCCCTTCCATCCATGCCAAGGAATTTTACCTCTTCTGTTTTCCCTCTCTCTCATGGGTCAAAAAAATTATTTCCTGAAATTTTCAGGAAGATACAATTTAACCCCTCAGACCCCCAGATC
>NW_015222985.1:0-968 GCF_001447785.1 Gekko japonicus | reverse complement strand
GATTCTACATCATCTAACCTCAGACTAGTGCAAAGATCATGTTGCTTTCAGACTAATACAAATTTCAACAAAAGCAAAATGTTAAAATGCCAACTGTTGGCAAAATGTTGAATAGCAGCAACCTCCAGTGGATGAGTCATTTAAGCTGGAGGATGGCTCCTTAGGGTAAATGAAATTCATCCAGCCTGAGGTGGGATACTGTAAACAATATTTAATACTATATTGCCTCCCACCTTTTCCTGTCTTCTAATCAGATGATAAAATATATTCAACAGGCTCTCTCATGTCAGAGCTTTGTACAATTTAGTTCTATGAGGCAACTACAACTGAAACATCTATTATAGTAATGATAAAAAGTATGGCATCAAGGAAATGGTATCCAGGGAATTTCCATAGTAAAGTCATTACTGAATGAACAAAGGACTTGCCTGAATCAATTTCATTTCCATTGCTCTGGTGACTTCTCTGATATCCTATTGTACCAAAGTAGCACAATGATGTATTCAAAATAACATTTCATGTATACTTGTAGAACTGTCCACAACACAGAAGATTGTACTATATTTAATGGTAGAGCCATACCTTGTGAAAGAAATGATAGAAATTCAGGAAATATTTGAAAGAAAGACCTAGCAGCTGATTCCAAAACAAAACAACATAAGAGTAACACTGTCCTCACAACCCAACCTACATCATAACCTAAACCCAAAAGTTGTCATACATTCACCTCACCACTGTTCTCTTTCTCTCCTTTCTTGGTCAACTTCTCACAGTGTGGGAAGGTATGCAAACAGAAGCAGCTGAGAGATTTTTCAGCATGCTTGATTCTCTTGTGGATTATTCTGGACTCAGTGATGATTTAATACCATGTGATCTTTTGGAACCAGAACACTTTAATTAGTGTCAGTATATTTCAGTTAGAAAAACTGACTCAGAAACATGGCGGCAACTCCAATGGAAAACTGTTA
>NW_015222984.1:0-969 GCF_001447785.1 Gekko japonicus | reverse complement strand
CAAGGCGCACGGAACGCTGTTACCTTATCCTTATCTTATCTGATCCTTAGGCCCATGCATATAGCAGAAGCAAGTAACATGCTAGTGTGCTGAAAGATCTGTGAGACTGCATCTCGCAAGCTACTGGATCTTTCTGCTTTGGCAGAGATGACTTGTTAGAAGGCCAAGGGGATCCTGGGTCCAGCCCTCCCCCCAGCTGGTGATCAGCGCTATCCGAGCTGATTGTGTCTGCCATCTGTTTGGTGCTACATACTTAGCTTGGGTTTTAAGAAATAAAGCCCAAATGGGCTTGGAATGCCACCATGGAGAGAGGAAGGGCTTTTGCCCTCACCCCAAGCTGTTTTCTTGTGCAGAAACAGTGCTGGAAGGAGTTTTTGCTGCTCTACCCTCCCACTGTGGCATTCCAAGACCATTCAGGCTCTCCTTTATCATTTGAAAGCCATTCCCTGCTGCTCCTGTATGGCTGTGGGGAACTGGACCTGGACCCAACTTGTTAAAAGCTCAAATGTGTAGTTTGTCCATTGTGATCCAGCCCTCTAATCATTGAACCACAGAGGCTCTCCCACCATTTTTATTTATTTTTATCTCACAGGTGTTTTATGGGAGTTTTGCTTTTGGGATCAGAACTTTGTTACCTGCTTTGAACACTTGGCATGGAGCAGGCTATGTTTAACAAAGTGAAATAAATGTTGAAACCAATTTGTATGTACATTCTGTTGACTGGAGAGCGGATCTAAAGACACATAGTATTAAAAAGTGTGTGTGGAAGGGACATGTGCTGATAATTCCACCCTTATACTTTGGTTGAAAGCACATAACTTAGAAATAATGTAGAGTTTATGTTTGGGGGGTATTAAACAATATTGTTACTCACTCCCCCACTTCTCTAAGCAGTGATCCCTGTGCTTGTTAAGAAATATTACCATTACCTTTTCCACAGGCTCTGATTCCTAAGCCAAGCCCACTGGA
>NW_015222983.1:0-968 GCF_001447785.1 Gekko japonicus | reverse complement strand
TCCAAAGAGTATCATGGAGTGGGAAAACAGATAACAGAAGTAAAATATGCCTATGAATGCTACCCTCAAGAGATAAAACAGCTAAGAGGTATTCTGTTGTGTGACAAGCTCTTACCATGACATCTGATGGGGCAAGGGTTCTTACGTCCATGACTGACCTCAGAAGGGAAAAAATGCAAGTGTCCATTGTGTGAGAAGCTACCCTATTACGGCGGAATATTATTTCTGCCTTGTCACATGCTGATAGTTAAGGCAGTGGTCACCTAAATCTATTGACCAGACACTTTCCAGCAACATGGGGCCCTTTGCAGTTTTGTACTGTGATGAGGTCTCAGCAAGTGAGCGTGGAGACCCAGCCTCCCGTTTGCTTCCCAAGCTGTCAGAACAAGCTGTTCCGCGGTCTTCAGAAAAGACGTTTGATTCATGACCCCTTCTCTTCCTTCCCGTTTAAAGGAAAGGAAGAAGAAGAATACCCCCTGACAGAAGTACCTTTGGAAATCATGGGGAGGAGATGTAATGGAAAACTCATACTGACACCAGAGTTATGACTAAGATTGCAAATCCCACAGCCAGATGAATCGTAATAATGAGTAGAAGAAGGCGAACTCAAAAGGAATTATTAGAACAACAGACTCTCTTTAATGTATAATGTTTATTACCCCATAAACAACCATCCTGGCTCTATCTAATTTACAGTGTGGAAAGCTATTAAAGTCAGGAAGAAGCACCATGCACAGGGGCAACAGGGCTTGTCTTTATTCTATTCCAGGGCTAAAAGCAGTTGGAGTGGGAGATTTCTAGTGGGGAAAAACTGGGCGAGTGGCTGACCACGCCGATCTGTGCATTGGTCAAGATTCAAACTGCCCACCCCTGCAACAATGTTTCAGTCTTTACAAAATAGGAGAGAAATATGCTTGAGCTCTACCTACCTACCTACCTATCATTTATAGTCTGCCTTTCTCACTGAG
>NW_015222982.1:0-968 GCF_001447785.1 Gekko japonicus | reverse complement strand
TGGGGGTATACACCTAAAAACAAGTAATCAAACTTATCAAATGACAAGGAATAAAATGTCCAGATTTGCAGCAATCCTTGTGCTTGAGGCCCTGTCGAAATGGCTCCTATTCTGACTGGTCTTGGATTGGGTTTTGTATGACTGTGTACTGTGTGGAAATAATACAGCCACATAGGCTGGCCCAGTGAGTTGGCTTTTCTGCAGGTGATCAGAACTTCCCACAAGCCAGAAGACAGAAAGACAAATTGTGAGCAATAAAGCTTGTAGGAGAAGCATGAGCTATACAGAAATCTTTAGGAAAGTATACATGAATCAGAGTTCCCAAGGGTTCACCTGTTAATAACTGTAGCACAAAGCCACACTCACAAATGATCTACAGCATGGGAAAAATCTAAGAGGGGGAACATATATTCAGTCTAAGAACCACAAAATCATTTCCTAATCTTGGAGGTGTTCCTCATCACCATCCCATCTACTAAAATGCCCCAAAAGGAGTGGCACATTTATTGGTTTCTTTACTTCTGAATGTTTTTACTCAGTAGCAGTATCTAGGTCATCACCAAATCTTCAAAGAAATTCTGTGCTCTTCATATTTAATTTGATTCAGGACCTATGTACCCTGCATTATTTTATTTCATTCAGCAGTTAACACTGTGGCATACCAGCAATAGTGACCCATATGTCATTTAAGGAGGAGAGCTATCATTATATGTCTTGTGCATGAAGGTGACCCAGAAACTTATGAAAAATATCTCTGAACAGTTGCATGTACCTATTGCTGTGATAGGAGTATTGATTTATGCAGTAAGCTTGTGGAGGAACATCACAAAGTGAGGAGGAAGATTATTACTATGCTGCTCTGTGAGCTGCCTGAGAGAAATAGGTGAATACATGGTTGTGAAACTGTTGCTTAAAGGTAGAAGGATGGTTTTCATCCCTTCTGATATTGATGTGTTAACTGAAGTTCT
>NW_015222981.1:0-968 GCF_001447785.1 Gekko japonicus | reverse complement strand
ACAGTTGTTTATGTCCTTGTTGCACATTTAAGGCAAAACAAGCATTGATTAGAACTATAAGATTTTGGTTAAATTTTATTAATATGAGAGCTATGCTGTGAAGAGTACAGCCCCTGCTTAGATTCTCAGTCCCATCCTGGGGTTCTGCAGTACCTATAAATGCAGGAAAGAACAAAATCATGAATATTTCTTCTTAGTACATTGACAGTGACATTCCAACCCATGGAAGTCAATGGGCTTAGTGAGGGGTTTAAATATTCATGGTTGGGGAAGATTGACTGTTTATTAGGGAAAATCCTGGTGGGCCATTGCCTGTGAAGTTTGTCTGTCCCAGCACTCCTCCAACCTGTGATGCATTCAGAATGGGGGAACCCAGAGGTGCCCACCTTCACCCCATTGGCCCAACTATGGTAGGGCTAGTGAAGAGGAACTTAGTGGTGCCTGGCTTTGTCTTGCCAGTCTAGACTCACTGGGGCTCATGAGGATGAGCATGATGATGCTTCTCTTCCCTCCTTCCAGGTCTTTGGTCCTTCTTTCAGGTGAGGGGGCATGATGGCATGAGTGGGCGTGGTGGCAGAACACGTTTACCGAGGGTGTTGTGGCCTCCCAGTATGCCCCTGAGCATGGTTTTTGCTGACTGGCAGGAGATGGGTAAAGTCGGATATTGGCATAACTAGGGCTGTCAGGTTCTCACCAGGGTTAAGGGATGCTTCCGGCTCCTGTTTCCTGCCACTGCTCTGGTGGCTGGTGGGAGGGAAAAAAACCTTTTTAAAAATCACCATCAGCTGACAGTGTTACATCACTTCTAGGTTTCCTCCTAGGAAATTCTAGGAGGAATTCTTGGAATTGCTGGAGACTGGATGGTAGAACTATAGAGTTCCCAGTAGTTCCTAGAACAGACTGATGGCATTTCTGGTTTGTTTTTTTTCTGCAAGTGACATAATGTCGTCAGCCAATGGCACCCCCCC
>NW_015222980.1:0-968 GCF_001447785.1 Gekko japonicus | reverse complement strand
GGAGTTCGCAAGATCCCCTGATGCTGATAATAATTCCTTATTATCCAGCAATTACCCTTACAGTCACACAGTTGGTATGGTGCAAACATGGGATTCCCTCCTCCCCCCAGTTCAAAGCATACTTAAAGGACAAATCTGCTTTTCGAAAAGATTGCCGTACACAGGATATGTATACGTTACAGCTATAATCCAGCTGTAATCTTTCCCATCTGTGCTTTTGCTGTATTATATATTCATAAGACAGTTTGAGGCTAAGCCAACTGAACTGCTCACTGGGGGAGGGTCCCTTCAATTCTTTTCCCACGTTTCCCGAGATCTCTCATGAAGGAATCAAGCACAAAGGAAGTGTTATTGTGAACGGACAACAGTTTAACCACTTGAATTCCTGTGTAGGAGATATACTAGATTTGTAAATATTATTAATTCTTTGAATCTGGAACAATTCTAATAGCTAACTACTACATTCGGCAGGAACATCAAAATGCATGAGTTTTACATATATTGTTTGAGTTTTAAAAAATGAAATCTGGCAAGTTTTCAACAAGATTTAAAAAAAAGATCCGCTGAAAGAGAATTTGTGTGTTAGTGAGAAATGGAATGTTGCCTTTTCAACTTCTGAATGGTTTTCATTGTCCTACTTATCGAAGCTACTGCAAGACACTTGAAATATAAAAGAGTAAATTACAATGCTTGAGAAGTCTCACTCTCGATATCGTAGTACTATTATTTTGTATCTTTTGTCTGAGCTTCTCACCACTATAGCTGTAGGTGTATACTGAACACGTGGAGGGAGAACAGGATCAAGATGGTACCTTCCAACTCAGTCACTTGCATCCACCATTCCACAACTGGTGCAGTTCAGTCTGAAGATGCCATTAGAGTGCAGTTCTAACTATATGGATGACTTCCAGCTGGTGAGGGGTGATGAAGTGGATGAGTTGCTCAGAAGTGTGTGGCCCACCACATCT
>NW_015222979.1:0-968 GCF_001447785.1 Gekko japonicus | reverse complement strand
AAGGCATGTTTACATGCCTTCACTTCCCTCCCCAACCTGGTCCACTGCAGTGGGTGGCTGGGGAGGCATTTAAATATGCCTCACTTGCTGCACCCTGCTCTGGCCTGGTATATTATCTCATCAGAGATTATCAGTGGTGATTTGCCCACTTCCCAGTTAGTTTATCATGGGCACACCTTTGTGTAGATCCTATAGGAGCACTGCAAACCTATGCCAGATTGCCATCTTGTATGCTGTAATTGCATGTTGTATCATTTATTTGTTTGCTTGTAGAGCTTGGTTGGAAGAATGGTTTAACTGTTTTAATGGTTTTATCAACTTGTAATTCACCCTGAGCCCTGCACTGCAAATAAAGTAAATAAATAAATCATTGTGCTCCAGCTTCCCATTCTCTCTCCTTCAACCTCACCACAAAAGCTCCATATCTCTTCCCCCTCCAGGCATTTATGTGACTCAGCAAATTTCCCTCACTCAGATTCCTGTTCTCTGTAAAATCCATAAACCCCCTGGCATTTTGTAGCCCCCATCAACTGCCAGCTATTATCTGTCTCATACCCCAGCAGCTCCTTTCTCTTGTCCCTACCAGTACCTAGGTACACACACATCTTAGGGGAAGGTGGAGCAGTGCTAAAAAATAAGGGACTAATCACACCAAGATTGAGATTGTCACTATTGCATTTATGAACTGACATTGATTAACAGGACTTTATTTTTCCACTTTGATCTAGCCACTTAATCATCAGCATTCATTAGAGATGTCTTTCTTTGCAACCCCTTTGGGGAAGGAGGGGCACATCAAGTCAGTATGCACAGAGGCCTAAAACCATCCCTAGAACTCCTGTAAGGCATACTTGTGAGGATGCCTGCATGACTTCCTCAGGTTTTCAGTGACAGGTACCATTCTTAGATATCTTCAAGAGGTGCTATAAGGCTATTTACTTTGCTGGGGCTTTTAATGGGGTTTAAGC
>NW_015222978.1:0-968 GCF_001447785.1 Gekko japonicus | reverse complement strand
TGTGTATTTGTGCATGTGTATATATTTGTGTTCTGGATGCTTACATATTTATGTATAAATCAACATCTGTATGTATCACTGTATCATACCTTCACTTTCTGTACATTTTTGTCTGCAAGGAGCCACAAAGCATACAGTACTTCACCACTCTTGAGGGCTGAGGATGGGGTCAAATGGTCAGGTTGCTTGATCAGATGTCAAGATGCATTACCACCATGTCCTCTGTTGGGTGCTGAATTACAACTTGCATTTGACTCATTTCTGGGGTCAAAATGTCCCTCTCATTTGATCAGATGGCAGAAATTGTATAATTTGTATATATCCCTGAGCCATATGGGCTCTGAGTGCTGCTGTAATGTGTTTTATAAAGGCACAGCTGTCTGGGTGACTTATTTAAAATGGGATTTTGAAGTAGTGTTCTTGCTATTAAATGTCCTCATGCAGGGTTACACAAGGTTTATCTGTTAATAAATAGCATTTAGAGCACTCATTTTATAATCACAATAGTTTTGCTAGTTATGAGGCATTGGCCATTACAATAGAACTGTTTGGTAAACAACCAATAATGTAAAAATAAATAATAGCATAATTAGGACCTAATGAGGATACTAGAGACTACTGTGTATTGCTGCAAACCAGGCAAAGCTTTTTCTTGGCACTGCAGGTTATACAATGCACTATAAACATTTTGGCAGATTCAGTGTGCTTTCTCTTGAAAAATCCAATTTGATATGAATTTCAATAAGATGTCAATAGAAGTTTGTTTATAAAATAAAACTGGACTGCAGGCAGATGAACACAATACTGTTGAAATGGGCTACCTGCCACATTGAAGACTGAGCACCAAATCAGGCCAGCATCATAGCTGTAAAATGCATTCAGAACCCAGGGTCCCTTTGGAATAATCGGGTTTGCTAAAAGACATAGGATGTGACAAGCACACAGTACATTTAAACAAAACAAAACAA
>NW_015222977.1:0-968 GCF_001447785.1 Gekko japonicus | reverse complement strand
GCCTATGCCCCTTCATTGTAACATATGTTCAGAACCTATATGTGTGTGAGCGTAAACATGTATGGTTATCTGCATGCAGTCAGAAACACTGCCTTTTCAGGACTCATGTTCACACAGAGACAGCCATATGTACATGAGTAAACAGGAGCTATAAAAAGGCAAGATTCTCGATTGCATGCAGAGAACTATACACATGTACATTTCCTTACAACCTATCTGTGTGCATACAGGCTACGGATACAGCTTGCAGCTGTGATCCCACTCCTCCCCATGCATGTTCATCTTATGCAATTAAACATCTGCAAAGGGGTCTGGAGAGAATTATTTCTTATGCATCACTTCCCTGGTAGAAAGTTCCAGGGACAGCTTTAGAGGACCAGCGCCCTAAGAAAGAGTGCTGGAGATCTGTGGCTGTTGTACAGAGCTCGAACACACTGCATTTATTAAGCTGTTTGAGTTAAATTTGTGACTGCAGGGACCAGAGTGCCAATATCGGTAAGAAACTAGGCAGTATGTCTACCCCTGCTGGTTTGTTTGTTTAATTTATTAGAAAATTTATATCTAGCCTTTATCTACTGCCATGAAACATCTTAAAGTAGCTAACAAAGACCCAAACATCTCAGCAATAAAACCAAAACAATTTAGACACCATAAATTTAGTTCAGAACATTTGAAATAAAGTAATATAGCAACAGCACCATAGTAATAAAAACAGCCAATGAAGCATCAGGCAAAGCAAGCAGCAACAAACATAAAGGATTAGCAGTGTGAGGGGGTAAGAAAACCCTCACTTCACTCCTGAGTAAAACAATCTTTGCAGCATGCCAAAGATTCAGATGTGAGGGGGACCAAATGGGCTCCCTGGGGGAAGGAGTTCCAGAGCCTGGGTGCAATGGCTGAAAAAGCCCCCCAGTCACACCTGTCAATCTCAAAATTGACGGCAGCAATGGGAGATTAAGACTGGCACC
>NW_015222976.1:0-968 GCF_001447785.1 Gekko japonicus | reverse complement strand
ATTAATCCCCCTTTTCCTTTCTTATTGTGGGACTTAATATGTCTATGGAGATTCTGAGTGAAGGAACTCTGATCTGGAATTTTGACCAGGGAAACTTTTGTGCTACTAACCAATTTTTCTGTTACTGTGTAGGCATGACAATTGCCAAGGGAAAACCCTGTCAACATGCCCTCTCCTTTGTGCTGCTAATTGCTGATGATGTGGACAATGCTGAATATCTGTTTGGCAGTATATACAGCTGCTGGTTCGGCATCAGGAACTATGCAAGCTGACCAGAAATTCTTGAGATCCTAGATCCGGCATTGGCTGTGAACCACACATAGAGCACCTTTTTGTCTGTGTGTTGGAGTTTCAGGGGGACGCACATGTGGAAGCCTGTATCATGGTCGTTCTGGCCTTCCTGGATTAGGATGAATGGGCACAGACTCCAGAGGCTAGCATTAGGCCGGTTCTACATTTTTATTTTTAAAAAGCCGGAGAAGGGAAGTGGGAGCGATAAGTCTGGAATTTGTTTTTGGCACCTCTTCCACAATAGATGATCTCACTACAAGTTGAGCTTTTAGGGCACAACATAATCAATGGCATGGCTCCATTTTCCCTTCCTCTCTGCAGAACAAATTGTTAAAGGAAGTGGTCTTTCATGCAACTCAGGAATAGCCAGCACAAGCTGATTCTAATCCCAGTTTCAGTAATCATGTTTTTAAGTGTGGAGAATGTAGCACAGATTCACAACTACAGCATGACAAATGAGGAGTTGCCCAGGCCTGAGTTTAGAAATTCAGAGGAGCCAAGTTTAGAAGGAAACATTAATTGTATTACTAAAGGTAGACACTTGTCTGATTCAACAAAACAGATGTGCAGCATTGATTTCCACCCTACTTGTCCACTATTCTTGCATATCAGTTAAAATACTGATTTTGGCAGACATCTGTTTGGGAGGAGCTTGAACACATGTGCCAAATGATGTG
>NW_015222975.1:0-968 GCF_001447785.1 Gekko japonicus | reverse complement strand
CTACTCAAATTCTCAGTTTTTTTACACAGTTTAGAAATAATCATATGCACCATTTTCTTGTGCTGGAGAAATAAGCCTCAGAAAGATAGATGGGATACTACTGTGTTTTCTTTCCTGCAAAGCGGTTTCCTGCAAGTGGTAGTGAGCATACTTAAGATATTGTTGAAGCAGTTGCTTTAATTTAGCCATGGTTCTTGCAACTATTCTTCATTGGGTTGTTTTTTGTTTTAATTACTGGTTTCCGGGATACTGTGTCATGGGGAGAAAAATCAACACTTGTAGAAGCACAAAGAAAGGCTACCTAAAGTGGTCTGGAATGGTACACTGGCTCTTTGTGAAACCTGTTAGCATCATAGTAATCTGTAGTATAACAACAAAATTAAATTTATTGGAAATATAATCCCCCCCCCCCCCAATCATTGCTGATTTTCTGGAAAGGTAAAAGTAGCAGTTGGACTAGATGGATTAATGTGTTCACCCACATGAAGATTTCATTTTTCCCTTATGCTCCAGCGTCTGTTTATGGTTTAGCCATATTTCACTGAATATCAATTAGGGAAGCAGACAGAATCAGGAAGCTTCAACAGAAATGATAGGACTCTGGCCAGTTTTAATGCAGGGAGAGTTGGTTGGAAGGCACACAGAAAGATCATTTCAGCTTTACTCAGTTTCTTCATCACCAGACTTCACATTTTTGTTTGAAGATTTAATTTTTTTTGATATCTTTAAGTATTATTAGGAAAATGTTATAATGACTTTTGTCCCCTCTATGCAAAGAGGTTAGTTGGGTAGTCTGTGCCAAAGCTTCTTAGCAGATGGTGCTTGAGCAGTAAGCAACATCCATACTCTGGCTTAAAGCATAATATGGAGGTCTACCAGAATAAAGAATAAAACTGCAGCCCTCCGTCATCAATCCTCCCATCTAAAGGGTACAGCACACAGCCATCTGTCAATCCAGTCTACCCTTT
>NW_015222974.1:0-968 GCF_001447785.1 Gekko japonicus | reverse complement strand
CCCTGAGCTTCTTGGAGAAAGGGTGGGGTCAAAACATGACTGGCGGATAACGCCTTCACTCTCTGCGCAAAGCGTGTCGGATTTAGGTGAACCATCAGGGGGTATGACTTCACACAGGCTCGGGCCCTATAATTTTGGGTTTGGGAAGGAATCGGAGCCTCGGGCTCAGTTTCTCTTGGCTGATGCGTTTGAGGCCCAAGATGCGATGATTCGGTTCAGCTGTTTCTCTCTCTGGGGCAGGGTGTGGAATTTAGGCAGTTTATTTGGGTTCTTCTTGATCGGGCTTGGGGTTTTTTTTAGGAGAGTAAGGAAAGCAATCCAACGGCCACCTAATCCTCCTCCCCCTCCAACAAAACTGAGCATGTGTGTATGGAGGGGGGGGCAGGGGAGATCCCAGGAGATCCCCGTGGTGTCTGGTCTTGGGGGCCCGCATGGAATTTAGTTACAGCTGTGGCATTGTGGGGGGGCCGGGGGGGGAGGAGAGGAGCCGGAGAAGAGAAATGCTGTTTAAACTCTTGAACCCCTGGCAGGGGGCATGAGGGGAGGTCGTGACCCCCTTCTGTTCCTCTTGCTGAAGCGGTGGTGATTCAATTAGGGCGGCAGGAGGCAGGGAGGTAGCCGGCCCGTCTGTCTTGGCAGTTCCCAGATCTTCGGACTACACTAATTGCCTTGTTGCCTCATCGCCTGGAGACTCACCCCGGGGTGACCCCCCTGGAGGGGCAGAGGGGGAAATGCGGTGACCCGCCTGTTCCCTCCACCGGCTCTCAAAAGGACCATTATCCCACCCGTGTGGAGCAGGGAAGGGGGTGCACTTTATAGTTCAGTCCCTTGCACTGCAACGGGACTGACCCCCAGGGCCCGGTTGCTTTGTGGGGGAGGTTCAATGGGGCTTTGTTGGCCCAGAAGAAAGACCCTTTGAGCTTTCTCTTTGGGGCGGCATGCGCTTGTGTGTTGGTGCCCTTCCCGCT
>NW_015222973.1:0-968 GCF_001447785.1 Gekko japonicus | reverse complement strand
GGGGGGGGGGATTAGGCAGTGGTTCTTCTCTTGGGAGGAAAAGTATTTCTTGACCTTTGGCTGCATCTTGGCAGAGGTCTTTCCAGTGTACAAGTTAGAATCATAAATGGTTCTATTGTGTCCATTTGGCTCCATTTCTCATGCTAGGGACTGGAGCCATTTTGCTGCTTGGGTTACTGAACATCTTGAATGGTTTTGAACTTATGCGATTAGTCACATTTGGCAAGCGAGCACGGTGGCTCTCAGAATGATCTGCCAGGAGCATGTGACATGGGTGTTCTACAACTCAATGTGAAAGCGAGCCTTCAGGCCCTGTTTGAGAGGGCTCTCTGTCCATTGTCAGAAGTACATATTTTGACCAAGAAGGATTTTGGTTCTGATACCCATCAGCAGTTCTGCTCTTGATAAGCTGCACTAATTTCAGAAACAGCTGTGGCTGTGAATAGCCTGGGCCCATGCATACTTCAGAGAAGAAAAACCATCTCAGCTGATAAGGACTGATTTGGTGGGGCCAAGCATATGTCAGTCATGAGCTGTCTGAATGGCTGTCTTGGGTAGAAGGCCGAACGATTTTCACCCTTCTTCTCCTGAGCACTTGCCCAGTACCCTGTAACATTTTCCCAGCGTGTTTGGTCATCTTGTGGTTGAAGCACTGTGGGGTTATTAATTATCCTTGAGAGGTGGAAGAGAGGGCATCTTAATGGTGAGATGGAAAAGCAGGATATCGGCTTTGTTAGCAGGATGGAACTTTCAGGTAATTGCTCTATTGTTGGTTCTTTATGCCCGGGTGGATGAGCTCTTTCGTTAAGTGGATGCTAATCCTTTTGTTTTTATGTCTGTGTGCAGTTCCCCCAAATCTTAATAAGGCCAACTGAGATTAATTACCTTATCTTGGATCCTAAGTATAGCTCAGTTGGCAGGAGAATTCTGCGGCTGTTGGCACAAGGCATTGCAGGAGTGCAGCTTTT
>NW_015222972.1:0-968 GCF_001447785.1 Gekko japonicus | reverse complement strand
ATCCTGTAGGGAAGAGATACCATGCACCTCTGACAGAGATGTTTGGTGCAGTTGGCACTAATGTACCAAGGTGTGAGCAGAAGTGGGCAGGGGAGAGGTTCACTCCCCTTATTGATGACATGATTGTTCTAGACAGGCAGCCCTTGTCTGTTATTGAGGATGTCGGGTTCTGCAGGCTGCTCTGAGATGCCTATCCTTGGTAAATGATCCCTGCTCACAACATACTGACCGGAATGTGGTACCCTCTGTGTTCAGGGCTGCCAGGGACTATATGAAGACAGTCCTCCCATGCCTATGGGAGAACTGTGCATTTCACACCCAACACTTAGACTTGCCTTCAGGTGCAGCCAGTGCTAGGCAAGGTGAGAGGTGCCACTGGACCAGCTATTGCCATGCTTTGCTCCATGCTGAGGTACTAGATGAGGCACACACATACTGAATGAGTTCACTAAGGCACTCTTGTTTTACATTGCAAACCTGGGTCTCATCACTCCATTAATCTAAATACCTTTCTGGATCCAGGCACAGAATGTGCAGACATTCTTCCAGTAGTGCAAGTAACTAGTGCAGAGGCTGCAAGGAGGCACTGAGTACTGCCTAGAAAATTTCACCAAACAGAATGTCCATGTGTTGGCAACTGTGTAGTGATGCTTGCATCAAGGGCAGCCTCATCAAGCTTGCTGGCCAACTCATTTGCTGGAGAGATAAGCTCTCAGCCAGTGCAACATTTGCACTAGCCAAAACCTTTGAACGGTCTTCAAGGGCAGACCCACCTTGGGTATGTTACAGCAGTCTATTACAGTAGCATGGATCAACATGACTATATCAGCTGTAGAAGGAAGGCTAGCTTCTGAATAGGATGCAACAGGAAAAGATATTCAAAGGATTCAACATCTCTGATGGAAGCTGTCTAAGACTCATTCGGCAGAAAAAGCAGACATTTATTTATTTATTTATTTGCTTCATTT
>NW_015222971.1:0-968 GCF_001447785.1 Gekko japonicus | reverse complement strand
GGAATTAACATGCATTCAGAAATTCACACATGTGACACGGACATGTGTGTTTAAATGTAAATGGAAAAAACCCTACACATAAATGCATGTGTATAAGCACCTCTCTGCGGCTGGAGACTCTGACAAGCCAGGCCCTATACACCTATAGAACTTATACCCAATTTTTAAGGAATGCTTATAAACTGAGTGAGAATAGTTTGCTGCTGTTATCCCCCTTCCCCCCCTCCCTTTATGCATGTTCAGTATCTCTACAATATCATGCAAAGGGGGGTTCTGGGTCTTTGCCACAGGTACATGAAAAGTTAGGTTAGTAAACTGTGTTGACTTATACAGATGATGGATTATTCCTTCATAGAAGACATTTTCTGTGCAGCTGCACAGGAGAAATTCACAAGAATCATGTTATGCCTGAAAAACACCTAGCAAGAAATATGCCGCAGAGTGCAACTACAAAAACAAAGACGGCCTTCTGCAGGAGACTATTACAGTGTCATAGTAGCATCTTGGATTTAAATGAAGGTTGAGAAGCAGACAATTCTGTAAATATTTAATGTCATGTTCCACTGCTAGAGTCTTTACCAGAAGCATAAATCTTCGCAAGAGCCACAGACCCCAAGCCTTTCTCTGAACTGTCAAAGTGCACAATGTGCCATGCAGCATTTGTGCAGAAGACCAAGCAAGGGCGAACTAATCAGAAGAAAGCAGAATAATGTCTGGGCTGCTGGTATGCAGAGAGGACTGGATTCACAAAGCTCATCTTCTCCCCCAGACAGCCGGTAGGTTTAGCTAGTGCCAGTTCTTAAAATATTCGAGATATCCTCCAGATCTCTGAACAATATGACAGCTGCCAATGCAAGCATGTGCCTTTCCCAGTTTCCCAAAACACTGTGTTGAATTGCAGATTTATCCCATCTTTGTTTTTAAAATGCTCAAACCGTACTTGCCTTCTGGCACATCTACTGGGGGGG
>NW_015222970.1:0-968 GCF_001447785.1 Gekko japonicus | reverse complement strand
AGCATATGATAAAATACCGATATATACCGTTCACACACGGCAAGAGGAAATACAAAGGGAAGGAAGACATGGGGAAGACCTTCGCTAGCTAGAAATCAAACAGAGCCTGCTGACCAACACCCTGCATTATAATTAAAAGACCGGTTTTGAGCCATTTTGTAACAATGCCTCTTTTTCCTTCCATCCAAAGTCCAGCAAGCGGAAAGCGGCTAGGAAGCTGCGTTCTTTCAATTTGTTAAGGGTCAGGGTCCCCCTCCCCTTTTAAATCAGAAGTATTGCAGTAGAAATACTGGCATTTTAACCACAATTTGTGTTTCTGGGGCAGGGAGGCGGGGGATTTTTGGGGCAACAGATTGATATTCCATATGTCCAAGGGCTGTTTTTTGCTACTTTTTGCAGACGCCAAGTCTCTCGTATCATTGTACACGCGCAAACGTTTCATAGGCCGGCTGCGATGTTACCTGGCGAGCTGCAGGATCCGGTTGGCAATTCACGAATAAGGGAGCCACCCGTGCTGATCGCAAGAGTGTTCTGTTTGTGCATGTATTGGGGGAGGCAGAATAACCTGAGGAGCTGTGTGTCATTTCAGGGCCTGTAGCACAGTCTGCCGTAGGGTTGGGAAAGGGGTGCTGTGTCGCCCTCTTACTCAGCTTGCAGTGTTGAAGTGATGTGACACAGCCATGACAGCAGGCTCTGCCGTTACATCCCAGGTCCTGTAGGTCCCTCTCTCATATTACTTGGACGGAAAGGATCTAAAGTAAGCCTCTTTTTTGCATTCTCAGTTCCCCGCCCAAATGGCCGAAGGGGCATAGCTTTTATGATGAACAGAACTGTTTGGATTTAAATGCCAGTTTCCCTCCCTCTTTCCCCCTCGTTGCTTCTTGGGAGAGGCTGATGTTGACATGTCTTCAGGCTCTCTCTTCTTCTAAAGTTTTTTTTGTGTGTGTGTGTGGAAGGCCTGGAATTAT
>NW_015222969.1:0-968 GCF_001447785.1 Gekko japonicus | reverse complement strand
TTTTTATTACAGCAAGTTATCTGTGCCAAGAATTGTGCGTGTTCTATAATTGTGCAATTGTCATGAAAAAGCACAGCTGCAGAATTTAGCACCATAAGAATCTAAGCGTTTGTTTTCTAAAAGCCAAGCTTCTAGACCTTATGACTATGGAGAGAGGCATGGAGCTGTGTAGTAATGATGAGTGAAAAGTGTTGGTGAAACCTCACAAGTCAGAAAGGAAAGCAAGTCCCAGGAGGGAACTGGATGAGATCTCCAGGGAGGAGCAACTTCCATGTCCCACATATTCCTTCCTTCTCCTGCCCTAATAGGAAAAGACTGACAGTGCAATCCAAAGCAAAGCTGCACCCTTTTAAGCCCACTGACTTCAGTGGACTTCGAAGGGCATAACTTTGCCTAGGGTTGCACTGTAAGTGTCAGTAATATGCACACCTTTGAAATTGTCCCTTTGAACTGCCTGGTACTGTTCTGAGTGAACAAGCAGAGAACTGAGCACTTGAATCCTGCAAATGTCTGCAAAGCCCATCAGTGATATTTCTAAAGCTTCAAGACAGTTCCAATGATGAACATGAGCCAATATTCAAGAAGGTAGATCATTCTTCAAGATTTTGCTGGGAATTCTAAAGGTGAGGGAGAAACCAGTCAAATCTGCAAATTCACAAGCAGTGACAGAACAGGGGGCACAGGGGAACAGGGACACATGAGAAATTTTGCTACAGAAAATGTCATCCTACCATGATGGGCTGTCTTTGTGAGAGAGACAACTCAATGCTCTAGAAACATTTTGCCTTTTTCCATACCAGTTGGTCTGCGATGAGTATTGCAAAATATTCCAGAGCACTTTCTGTGGCACATATCCAGTTCATATAGAGAACTGACCAGGCCTCTTGGGCATCACTGTTACCTAAAATCAACAGGGTACACCCTAAATCACACCCAACTCTCCATGTGGCTGATCAATGCAGGGGGGG
>NW_015222968.1:0-969 GCF_001447785.1 Gekko japonicus | reverse complement strand
AAATTTTGTGTGCCAGCGCCCCCTAGGAGAACTTAGAGGGAACACTGCTTATAAGGGTTCCCAAGTTCAATTCCAGGCCCTTCCAAATGGAGAACAGAGCTGAGAAAGCCTTCTAACTCCAGATGCTAATGAGCTGCTATCAGGAGGCAGTATTGGGCTAATTGGAGTACAGTGGCTTCATGTGAAAACAGTCATCATGGGTAACTTAGGGCCAGTGTGTTTGTCTATTCCAGCTGTTAAACTCAGCTGCTGTGGAATATCCCGCTCTTTATCCCCCCACGCCCGGGTGAAGAGCCATCACCTCAAAGTGTGCCAAGGTTTCTGAGCCTTTTGCAGTGAGAACTGCAGTTGGACACAATCATAACTGGATTTTCTTCAGTCTGCTGGACATGCACCTTTGATTTTGCTGTCTTTTCCTTCTTTACTCCAGCCACCCAGTGCCCAATTCTGCATGTGCCAGACAATGGCCATTTTAACTGTTCTCACCCCCATGGTGATTTTGCATATGGCTCCAGCTGCAACTTCTTCTGCAATGCTGGTTTCCAGCTTGTTGGATCAGAGTTGCTGGAGTGCTTGGCTGTAGGACATTGGACACAACAACTGCCGTCTTGCAAAGGTCAGTGCTAAACTACATGGTCCAGAAGACCAGAACTGATGTCTCTTTAGAGCTGGTATTATAACACTAAACCGTCTAGGTACTTTCCTTCTCCCTTGATGCTGAACTTGGTAAATAAATGAGATCACAAAACTTCTATAAGTCTTCAGCACTCTCCCCTCACTAGGAAACTGATCCTTTAAGGCTGCTTCTGAAGGACCACAAAATAGTATACTTGCTTTTTCTATTATTTAAGTAAATAAAGTTGTGTGATAGGCTCCATGGCTACTGAAAAATGCACTTCAAAATTGATTTGAACGTCTATCCCCTGAAATATTTTAAACTTGTCTAAGATTAGTGTGAAGACAGGAGGG
>NW_015222967.1:0-969 GCF_001447785.1 Gekko japonicus | reverse complement strand
GACAGCAAGAGAGCCCCGCCCCCACCAGGGGTTCTGGCATTTCTAGTGTGATGAGAAGGAGAGGTTAGGCCTAGACTGGGGGAGTGCGAGGATGGGAGAAGCTAAGTGGTAGCCCTAGGCAGCCAGGAGAAGGACAAGGGCAGGGGGAAAGGGGAAGGGGGTTGGATACAGGCCAGATGGGGGTGGCGCCAGATAATGCTATAAAATGGAAGGCACCAAACCTGCCTGAGGAGGAAAAGAAGGACTGAACTATAGAGGCAGCTGAGAGAGAGAGAGAGAGAGTCCTGAGAAGGAAGAGGACTTGTGTGGTGTAACCACTTCCCTTTCTGAGGCCTCAGGGGAGGCCATCTGATCTCAAACAGAATGGCAGAGGCTGGAAATCCAACAGCAGGGCGGAAGAAGGCTCACAGATGTTATATAGCTGGGTCAAGTAACGGCACGTTTACCTACTAACCAATTTTAACTAAGGGGTCTGATCTTTTAGAATTGTTTTTACACTCTGCTTCCAGTCTGTTTTATGAGGAAGATTTTAGGATGTTCAACATTTTATGCTGCTTTTAAGCTCTGGCTGGGTTTTTAATAGCTGCTTTTTTAATACCTTGCTCATTTTAATGATTTTGATGCCATTTCTAATGATCTTTTTAATCCTCTAACATTTATGAGGTGCCTTGAGCAGTTCCCTAGAAAGGCAGCATCTATGGTTTCTAAATAAACGCATGAGCGTTTGAGCTGGGAGTTCGAGGAGGACAGAATCTAGGGAGGGTCCCCCCAAATCTAGTCAGAAAAAAGATGCAGCACGCTTTGTGACAGACAGGAGTCAACCAAGAAAATGCACCCCATCTAGGTGATCCGAGGATTTTGCTGGCTGCCCTCTAAACTCGCGCTTTACCCCTCTAAAATGGAAGACAGTAATATCAAGATGTCCAGGTGTAACAGTGAGGGTTCAGCACAAAACAAAAGGGATCACAG
>NW_015222966.1:0-969 GCF_001447785.1 Gekko japonicus | reverse complement strand
GGAAAAATCCCCTGCGCCACCACTCCCTTGCTGGAGCTCTGTTGGGGGCTGGTTGGGCCTACTTTCCATGTGCTTTGCCTCAGCCTGTGTCTCTCGCCCGTTGGCCTCTCTGCTTCCACGCAGGCATCTGTGGGAGGCTGTTCCTCCGTTCCACTGGGCTGATCAACATGACCGGCCTGCAAGCCAGTGACTGCACCATTGCCATTGGCCGCCCCTTAGGAGAGGTGGTCACAGTCCAAGTGCTGGAGAGCTCCCTCAACTGCAGCACAGGTGGGTGTCTAAGTCTGTCCCCAGTTGCCGCGTCAGCTCGAAACTCCCGGGGGGGGGGGCCCTGAGGGAAGCCGAGTCGGTTTGCCCAGTCTGAGCACCACCCCCCATCGACAGTATGCCCCGGAATCCAGTTTGATGCCAGATCCCATTTGTAAGTAGCTGCACAGTACACCCCTGGACATCTGCCGCTTAGAGAGAGAGGCACCCACAGGGGCTGATCCCTCACGCACACCAGCAGGAGCACAGGGACTGAATCCACCGCCTCTCCCCCATCCTATCTGCCACCTCACCTCTTCAGTGTGCACGGAGTGGTCCCTGCCAGGTATGTGAGGCACAGACACACAATGGGATGGGAATGGTAGTTTAAGGGGTGAGGGAGTGCAGGACTAAGCAAAGGTTTTCTTTGTATTTCTAAAACTTCAAGTTCTCCAGGGATTCTTGGAACTTTCCAAAGTTGACAAAGATTGGAGGCAGCCATGTCAAGTCCCTAGCAAAACTCCAGAAAGGATAATCGCGTTAGACTTGTTATTAGGACCAACCAACTAGTCACAGTACAGCAATGTTTTGAGCGCCTGTTGTGTACTGGGTTCGACGCGTAGTGAAGACAGACGCTCAGTGATTATCAGCTCATCGTTTACTGATACACAACACAACAACTACAACCGGCCGACACGGCCAACTATATACAGTCCCTGATAC
>NW_015222965.1:0-969 GCF_001447785.1 Gekko japonicus | reverse complement strand
GGGACTTTCTTTTACATATATAGATGGGGTTCCAATGAGTACATGGAGCTCTGTACTAGCAGAAGCTGCATCATTCAGTTCAGTGTTGCCAAAAGCATCTCCCCAACACTAAAGGGAAAAAGGCAGCATCACTCCAGCCTTCATGTTTTTGCTCCACATGTGCATCAGAACCACTAGGCCACGATATACCAGGCAAATGATATACAAATCAAACTTAAGGATCCCTATCAGTTCTGAGTTAATAACTTCTGCTGTTGTAGAAAATGTTATGTACTAAACTCTGCAGTTATTACAACACAGAACTAACCCTGACAAAAAAGGTAATGTGACATTTTGTTTACAATAGTTAAAAATAACCCAAAACCATGTGAATCATGTATCAAGCTTATAGTGTTTTTTCCCAGTAAGCCAAGCTACTTACATAATGATACCTTTACATCTTTGGGGTTATGTGTCACACAGTACGCTCCATACAAAGCCAATATGCCAGAGACAAGGCCAGCAACCAAAGAGATTTTACTGCCTGCAGTAACAGCCACATGTAAGAATTCAAAGAAAGAAAACATGTAAAGATCACATATGAAACAAAACATAGGCTTGTGCCTTTTTAAAAGAAATGGGAGCCACTTCTGAAACGTATTATCACAGAACTTCAAAGCAACTTTAAAACAGAAAGTTCATAATTGCATAAAACTGAATAATTTTGCTGGTATATATGCATGTATTTTCTCCATTATCATCACCCAGAAAGGTTACTGAAATCAAATGGATCTTTTATGCCAATGCAAGTGAGAAGAGAAGCGTCTACTGACACTGGGCAGAATCCCATAAATTCTACTGAGTATGCATCTGGGATTTCAGAGTTTCCACAATAACTGCAGCCTGCCATGCCCTCTCCCCCACCCCGATGTTGCACTGACCATTAGTATGAAGCAACTTTGCAAATGTCAGGCATAAGACATACAAAGG
>NW_015222964.1:0-969 GCF_001447785.1 Gekko japonicus | reverse complement strand
TACAGTCCTAAACAGAGTTAACACCCTTCCTAGGTCCATTAATGACATGACTAATAACCACTGATAAATCCATCCTCCGTAAATTTGTTGAATCCCTTTTTAAAGCCCTCTAAACTGTGACCATCACTGTACATATGGTAGAGCAAGCAATTCCAATCAGTGGGATCCTCTGAGATAGGGAAAGCATTTTCTGGTTCCTTACAGAAGCATATGACTGGGGAAAAAAATCTATCTTGCCTCATCACTTTTCTTGAAATGCGTTACAAACTCCAGTTTGTTAAAAACTCAACAATAATAAATGTTATGGATTTAGAGGCAACTCCATCACATACACTCTCCTTTTCAGTCTAGACAGCAGTCAAGGATGGGGTGGGGTGTCTTTCTGCATAGCAACAGGAATCAGCTGCTGTTAACCAAAAATAAAAGAAGACCAGATCCTAGCAAGTACTTCAGTAACCTCAATAATAACAGAGGCATTTCTAGCTGTGTTCCATATAACAGACATAATATCCTCAGGTGCAGTGTCTACTAGGAGAAAGAGGAGAGTTTTCCATGGGCTTCTTAATGTGGACTCTATTTCCAAAAGCATATTTAGATTTTCAGAGCAACCACATGCATGTTGCACACAGATAGTAGATGCATCCAAGTTGTTTGCTGAAAAATTGATAGTTCTGGTGGCAATATGTGGACAGCAAGCCACCAGTTTTATGACAAGGAAGTTGTGTGAGTGGCTTCCACTCTGACTGCACAAGTTTAGATGGAATAAAAGGCCACCTTAGTAATTATTGATGAGGCACAATATCCACCGGTGGGACAGGAAAGTTCCTTTTTCCTACAAGCTATTTAAGTTCACTGAAGAATACCAGGAGTGACTTGAGTGTTTGTTCAGAGAACAGGACAAGGGCTCTAAGACCAGAGACCCAAATCATTCCTTGATGACAATGGGGAAAGTGCAGCTGAGGCTCCAGA
>NW_015222963.1:0-969 GCF_001447785.1 Gekko japonicus | reverse complement strand
TTTCTACGAAATGACCCCTGGGAACAGGCATCCCCAATACAGGGTTAGCAGTGTTATCCAGGGCTCCCGGGCACTTGCGCTCCAGAGGACTGCGACTCGGACTCAGATGCAGCCCACCGACCATCAGATAGTCATCCCTGCACTAATACTTTCCCTTCTCAGGTGTGGCTGACACACACCTTTTCCCTTGTGGAACTACAAATGAGTCCCGGAGCCCTCCTCTACTGGCACAATCCCCTTCCATCACTATGGCCCTCATCTCAGTAGAATCGAGTTCTTTGCAACCTGTATGCAAAATGCAACTTGCCAGCCACCCACCAGGAACTCCTCACCTCTTGGTCTTGCTGCCTGACTGCTGGGCTGCCTTCTGCTTGGTGAGTCACAAGCTGTGTTGGCCATATGATCCTTTGAAATGCAATCTGTTTGACTTAAACTTCGTTCTGAGCAATGTAGCTGAGTTTCTGTGATTGAAATGCTCATGACTCAAGAACCCTTCTGGCAATTAAAAAAAACCCCAAAACACATTTGCAACGTTTCTCCTGGCTCCTACTCCGTTCCCAATTATACACTTGTATTTTCTTTCTTAACGGGAGCAAAGAACTAATTCAGTCTTAATCTGACGGTGTCCTTTTAATTTTGCTCTCAGCTATATATATATTTTTTAAATTTTGTCTTTTGACTACAGATGTGATGCAGAATGCAAAGGTATACTAAATACAGGATTATGTTTTAGATGGACGTACTTGTCTGTGTATTTTTACACTAAAAAAAGAGGATACGGTGATTTATAGACAATGCTGGCTCTGTTCTGCCAACAATCATGCTATGCTATATACGAAAAATTATTACGCAGCCTTCCAGGGCTGCTCCAATGAATACACAGTAATTTAATTTATTTGTGGATGATCTGGAAGTGCTCATTTCTGAAGAATTTAAGTGCTCTAACAAGGGGCTTTTTTGTTTCTCCAA
>NW_015222962.1:0-969 GCF_001447785.1 Gekko japonicus | reverse complement strand
GAAAAGTAGGAATTGCAGATTTGTAAAACTGTCTCGGGGGAATGTCTCCCAAAGCAGTCCTTGTTGAACTGAAGTGGTACACAAAACTTTAATCATGAGAGGGCCTCCTCCATTGGCAGGCTTCGGTCAGAACTAACGTCTCCAAATCTCCTAAATCCAGTTACAAGACTGGAAGTGCCTGCCAGCTCACACATCCCTTTCCTCTCCCTCCTTCTCCCTTTAATGTGTGAATTCTCCCTCCTTCCTTTCCTTCTCAGAACTGGTCCAGTGTCATATTGGAAGTGGTATGTATATTTGGCTATAGACTGAATCAGGATTTGTAAAGCTAGTTTGGACATGACTCCTGCGGACTTGGCTGCAAACTCTGGTTTGTAACCAACCCCGGTAAACATTAGTATTACTGAAGATGCAACAGTGTGCCATGGTTAGCACCAAAAATGGAAGGAAGGGGAGGATGCATGCGTATGAAAGGAGGGGAAGGAGGGTGAGAGTCCCTGGGGCACTCTGGATCTCCTAACCAGGGTTAGCAGATGGATGTCTCTTAGATGTATTGGGCACCAGCTGTTCCAGGATTAGTCAGAATTAAGCAGCCCTACGTTTCCCCTTTTCTGGGGTATGTGGAGAGCTCAGCAT
This sequence comes from Gekko japonicus, assembly GCF_001447785.1. Lineage (NCBI taxonomy): Eukaryota > Metazoa > Chordata > Lepidosauria > Squamata > Gekkonidae > Gekko > Gekko japonicus. The sequence goes on along the minus strand of NW_015222962.1, from coordinate 336 downwards.
GGTTGGCGACAGGAGCCTGCTCCATGCGGTAAACCTTGGGAACCAAAACAGCTTGTTTGCCTTGCAGGCAGTAGTACTCATTCAGCCCAAAACCACTTCCGTCTCTCCCTTCCCTTGGCCCTGTTCACATGTATGTCCTGCATCTATGTGCATAGTCTGCCTGTAAGAAAGAAGTAATACGCTTTCACTTTACAAATGACACTGGGGACCAGGACCATAAAAACAGGGTTTAAATAATACCTTCCGCTGTAGGTGCCTTGAATGTAAGATGAGAATTATTCGATAACGTGCACAGAAAGAAAAACCGGCCATGCGCCGTAGATACGTGCATTCACT
>NW_015222961.1:0-969 GCF_001447785.1 Gekko japonicus | reverse complement strand
TTTCTCTTTTTCTTGGTGGTCATGAACATGGTCTCTTTGATGTTTAGGAAGAGGCCTCAAAGTAGCTTTGCTCTACAGATGCTCTCCTCAATAGTGGAGCCAGCGGGTGATGTGATAAGGAAGGGGCAAATCCTTGCTGGGCTGGGGACCTAAACAGGCATGAGAAACAGTGGATTGTTCCACTGACATCCAGCATTAAGCACCAATGTGTGCATATACACTTGTGTTTGTGAATTTCCATGTGCGCACGTGTGGCCCAGTGAAGTTTACCCTGGGAGAGGTCTAAGAGCATCCTTCCTTCCCTGATAGGCTTTCCTGGAGAGGCTCATCTCTGATCTTCTCTCTGTTTAGCTGATTATGGGGATGGTGCTGTTGCCACAAATGCAGTTTAGTACAGCATCTCAAACAGTGGATAAAAATGAAGGTGTTAGAGGCTGTTGTAATGGTCCAGGAAGCCAAGATCTGTGCTTAAAATCAACAGGCCTATGCAAGCAAAGCAGAGGCTTTTTGTTTACTGTGTGGCTGCTGCTGCATTAGCACCAAGAGTATGCCAGGTCCTGTACAGAGAGCGCAACTGTGGCACGATGCCTTCCCCAAGAACTTACAGTCTACATAAGATGATAAATCAGGGGCGTAGAAGGAGCCATGGTTTGACATTGATAGTGGGATAGTGGAAGCAGCTCCGGATGTGAAATTTGTAGCAGATTTGAAACTATTACAAATGAAGGTGCCTGTGTTGCACTGATCCTCTTGGCAGCCTGTGAATGGTTAGGGCGGACAGGGCCTTCTAAGTCCAAAAAAGGAATATGGATGTGGGAGCTGGGATATGACATATTGAGATCTGCCCAGATGGCATTGCTTTGTGTATTGATGGTGGTGGTGTCTCATTGCATTTTTCACCAGGTGTGCTTTATGGCAGAATGCATTGTGTTGCCACTGATGTTGTTCAGTTGCATGGTTGAGTCTGAC
>NW_015222960.1:0-969 GCF_001447785.1 Gekko japonicus | reverse complement strand
GTGTCTTTCTTTCCCAGCTTCACAAAGTAAGTTTGAGAAAGGAGTAGGAAGAGAGAAACTATTTGCAAGGGAGGCTGGGAACACAGGATGGCTTGCCTTCCTACCCTGGCACAGTGTTTCTGAGTTTCCACAAACTATTGGGAAATGCACAAGCTTTTTCTGAGGATTCTCTGCAAATGCTCAGAAATATCAGATCCACTTTTTCTCCTTGTACTGATGGTGTTCTGCTGGTAGGAGAATTCAACAAGCTCCAGATTATTGCTAAAACAGGGGGGGGTTGTTTTTTTAAAAAACCTCCTGCGGGCATTGCACTGTCCTTTGCCAGTAAGGGGGTGGGGATTTAGTGGCAGGCCTATTTTCATCCAGCAGTGACACTCAAGGATGAGAACATGCTGTTACTACAATAAACTGTTGTCTACCGTAATAAAAAAGGCAATGAGTCTTAGGTTCTAGGCACTCCTTTAAAATGTGGTTGTGTTTTGTTTTACTGCTGATCTTTTACCATTTCTTCAGTATCAAGCTGTTATCACTTCTAGCCAATAAAATTGTACTGATATTCTCTATCCCAGGAAAGAAATGCACCAACAAGGACAGAAAGATCAGAATGTGGTAGAGTTTTGCCAAAGTACTTAGTTTTCTAAAGATGGTAGGCAAATATATCCATAATAACCTTAAATTATAATTCAATTGAAGTCTCAAAGGCCTTCCGATTTCACATATGTAATTTCATTTCTGCTATTGCCTGTGTCATGCAAGAATGACAACATGCCCTTGTATTTTTAAAAGTTTGTTTCTCATAATTGCATTTGTTGCTGAAGAAGTTAGTTTGGTTGGTATTATACCTCCATTTTAGGCATCACACCTCCAAAACTGTAAGTTATACATAAGCACATCATCTACAAGTCAATGGAACATGTGGATAGTTAAGCATATATCACTGCAATCCTAAGCAACATTACAACCTCCTAA
>NW_015222959.1:0-969 GCF_001447785.1 Gekko japonicus | reverse complement strand
CATGACAGGGGCTTTAGCAAAGGACTGAAAGTCAGTCAGCCACTTTCGTATCAGTCTCTACTCTTGTCCCCTCTGTTCCGTTCACCACTCTCCAAAAGACACTCTTGTCGCCCAGCACTAGGACTCAGCAGCAGATACAGCAGATACAGGACCAATGGACAAAGCTGCATCTTCATACAACCAGCTTAGGGAGCCCCCCTCCCAATAAAATGCCTCACGAGAGAGTGAGACCTGTCCTTCAGGAATCTGTGGCTATTAGCCATCGAACCTCCATGTTCAGAATGTGCTTCTGAATATCGGTTGCTGGCAGGGGGTGGGAGAAACAGTCATGAAAGTCTATTGTTTCAATGCTGCGTTTTCCCACGAAACGTATGGCTGGCCACCGTATGAAGGAATGCTGGCCCTTTCTGTACAAATGGATTCTTATCATCACTGGACACTTTTACAATCACCAAACGTTTAGTGCTATGTGGACAAGCCTAGGCGGACAAAAGGGGACCAAAAGCAAACAAACCAGAGACACAGAAATGCATTCTGGGACAAGGAGGGCAATACAGGCAGTGACTAATCGGGCACGGGAGGTGGAGCTCAGACTGACCAATCAGGCTGCGGTAGCCACGCAGCAAGGAGTTCCGTCGCTCCTGTTCCTCGCTGACCGACTTCCACTGTAGCTTCATGCGGAAATACTCATCCCTGACAAAAGCAGGGGAGGGAGCGTGTTAGGAATCTCCGTCTGCGGGCTGACCGTGCCCTCCCAAATCCACGTCCCCCCAGGCCTCCGTAACTCCACCCCAGCCTTACGTTTTCCGCCTCACTTGTCCTTTGTTTTCCTCGGCGCTGTTCTCCCAGGCGTAACAGCCCAGCAGGTATTTCCAGGCCTCCTTGCGCAACGACATGCTGAGGCCCTGGAAGGGTCAGGAAAAGGATGGGTGGGGACTTATTCGGCTGCGTGTCGCAGAACGGGTGTCA
>NW_015222958.1:0-969 GCF_001447785.1 Gekko japonicus | reverse complement strand
GGGCTGCTTTAAACATGAAGCTGGATTCTTGCGTACACAACAACACTTTTAAATCAAGCCTCAGGGCCATGGAATCCAAGAGAATTCACTTCCAATGATCCTGTGCTTAGAAATACAGTCTGAATATCCAATCCAAGTACCGTTGGCTCCACTGATCTGTGTATCTGGCCAAAAAAGTATTCAAGAGTGTCCCAACCATTATCAAACCAAACTCAGTACTCTTTCTCTTTAAATAAACCCAAGAAGTCTTTTCTGCTTACTCAATTTTCAGCTTGCAACATTCCACCTTTGCTGGCCATGGGCAACTCTATAGCAGAGAACTGGGCTCCAACCTCCCAATGAAAAGACTAACACTTTGTTACAAGTAAACAATCCCCAGCCCTCCCCACCCCCACCCAGCCCAGATGAATGAGTGGCATTCTATTCCAAGCACGTATTCCTTTGCCTTTCAGTTCTGCACTGACCCCAATCCGCGCTCCCATCTCTCCCGACCAATCCTCCAAGATGGGAAAAGGAAAGAAAAAAAATTCCCAAAACGTGTCCAAAGAACTACAGAGGATGATTTGTGTTCCCATTTATGGGGTATGACTGTCGCTGCTGATCTGCTTTCAGGCCTAGATTACTTGTGATAAGGGCTGACCTTATTTGAGTATTCACACATTATGCACTCATGGGGAGCAAGCAGGGAAACAAAAGTTCCTCAGATGTTCTGTGCATCAATCAAGTTCACAGCAGGGAGCCTGCCAAACTTTTCTTCCATTTAACTCGGCAGAAAAGAAGGAAGGGCAAGGCTGACTTAATAAAGTTTAAAGCTGTGCCATGGTAGACGAGGGCCCATTCTCTCCCCCCCCCCAACACACACCCCAACAAAAAAGTGTGTTTTTCAACAAATTCTCTGCAGTTGCTATTGGCAACAATGTCTTCAAGAAACTCGTAGTGGAGAAGGTGAAGGAACATACTGGCAGAATT
>NW_015222957.1:0-969 GCF_001447785.1 Gekko japonicus | reverse complement strand
TTCCTAGAGCATCATGATGTCACTTCCAGAGGCAAACCGGAAGTGACATCACATCATGTGTGTGATCACATCATTTCACTCCCCGTCCCCCAAAGGCTCCCAATGGCTGCCAGTGATAACCTGGAAGAGCCTACTTGTGACGGAGCATGGCTCTGCATGAAGCTGAATGGAGTGGTAGGATACAACATGTTTGCGTGAGTGCACAGACACACAAACATAAATGTGTGAAGTGAAAAGCAGCGTTTAATCTCCCCTTCCCCTCACCCATGCCCAGGGAACAAGAACTGATAATTAACCATTGATTTAAGATTGCCACAGCTACAGGAAATGACTAATTAGGATTCAGACAAAGGAATGAAAGGAAAATTGCAGAGATAAATGGAACCTTTACTGAATAGGACTTACTTCCAAGTTACCACGTAGTAGCATCTTCTCTGTGGAGACGGGCATGGCTAGTTATGTATGTAGAATATTGCATTATATGAAGTGCTATAACCACACCGGCAATTCCACTCTGGGGTGATTGTGGAAAAGGAATGACTGAGCAGAGCAAATGTGTCATAGTGTGGAAGCAGCCAGGGTGTTTGAATGCAGCCTTTTGTGAATAAATCTCGTTTTAGTCTGTGGGGATAATTTGCTCCATCATTCTAAACAGCTCTGAGTGTTGGACTTCTCCTCAGAAGGCCTAGCTTCAAATCTCGGTTGTAAGCTAAGACATCGACCCGTACCTTCATTTTCTACTCTATAAAACTGGAACAATCATGATCTGTTTTCAAAAGCTGACAATCCAGATTTCTGTCAAAACTAGGAGCGCTACTTGATGTTCTACTAGTCGAAGGCTACCTCAATCTATGTAATCCCCTGTTTTTGTTGCCAAAGAAAAGTAGACGCAGAAATGGTTATTTCTCTGAAATGCTTAACACTGTTCCCAAAAACTCCAGTAAGAAAAATGTATGTAATTCTACCTGT
>NW_015222956.1:0-969 GCF_001447785.1 Gekko japonicus | reverse complement strand
CGCGATCCCCCCCGAATCTACCTCTGTTGATATCCCATTTTTATTCTGATCACTCAGAATCAAAGTAGCTTATATCATTAAAACCAGCTAAAATCTCTTCACAAAAACATATCACCAATAAGCCATTTAACCCATTATAATGTCTGCCCTCCACTAACAAACCACCAAAAGTGCATAGAAAAAGCTCAGCCTTAGAAACTCCAAAACCTCTACGAGGCTGTGTCCTTCCATCCTCAAGAAACCCATTTCTTAAAAATTGGAGCAGTCACCAAGAACATCTGAACCCAGCAGAAAGAGATCTCACTAACCTTCACAGAAGTACTGTTCATAGGATTTCCTGCATGGGAACTCACTCTTTAAAATGGAAATGCACCCCCCAGGGCAGATCTGGGGACATCCGTCTGGTTTGGTTTTGCCCCAAGGCACTCCCTACATCTGCTGCCATTTGAGAGGAAGATAACCGAAAGTACATTAAAAACAAACACCTCTTGATCTGGGGTCTAAACTTCAATAACAACTGGAACCTCACAAAGAAAGGCATTTCAAAGACATGGGTGCCACAGCCAAAAAGGCCCTACCTGTTATCGCCGGTTGCTTCGCTTCAGAAGTGGGGGGGGGGACCCAGAGAAGTAGTTCAGAGGATGATCTCTGTTCATTTGGGAACAGACAGTTGGGCACTTGGAATTCTGCTAAAAAAAGAAAGGGAAGTCAAAACAGATCTTGCAATGATGTTCTCTTCATTATGGTCCTGTCAACAATTTCCCCACATCTCATGGTCCGCAACAGCACTTCATAAATATTTATAAAAGAATATTAGGGCAAACACAAAGGCTAAATTAAAAATTTGTTCCAGAAGACTATTAGAAACTGGAGTTGATTTGTCTCTAGCAAAGTACTTTTTTAAAGTGGCAGTGGTGGCAAAAGTCGAACATAGATCTGTTCTGCTTTTCTGATTGTGAAAATACAGGT
>NW_015222955.1:0-969 GCF_001447785.1 Gekko japonicus | reverse complement strand
TTCATTTATTTATTTATTTAGCCTCTGTACTGGTTGTGCCGCCTTAAGCCCAGGGTTTCTGTGGCATTTGTTAAACTTCCCTGAGGGCTGCTCTTTACTGTGAGTCATATTCATGGGAGAGAATGTTGGGAGAGCTACTGAGTGAATATGCATAAGTGACTTTGTTTTTTTAATATCTTCTTCCAGCGTCTCCAACCATCATTTCTGCAAAGGCTGTGGCGACCTTGGTTATACTTTCTGTTAAGGGAAACATGCAGCTCACCTACCCCATTTTCTATCTCATGTTCATCATAATGGTTCTGTCTTGTGTTTTCCAAGTCAAGTAAGTATTCGCGTTCTGCTGTGTTTCCTCACTATATTATTTCCTTCCGTTATTTATTTATGTGTATTACTTATTATGCATTTATTGACTCTGCTGATTACTCCCCCTCCCCACCCCTTTGTGTTAATGTTTGATGTCCTACTGAAAACCCAGCCAACTCCTGGTGGGCCCTTGCCAAACTCAGTACTGATTATTTCAGGCACAGATGCATTATGATGACTTCACTTCTTCTTTTGATTTATGACTGGTATGCTTTACTTTGCTATTAACTAGCCATGCAGGTTTTCCTGAATGCATTTTTACATTGGCTGTAGACTCCAGGCCAACTGAACCTTAGCACTTTCCTGCAGGGCTTCCCCCCACCCCTTTCACATCACTTTTAGACCCAGTGCCAGTCACTAATAAATCTAACACGCAGGTCCGCTTTCACCAATTTTCCACCCTCCCCCTGCACTGCTTGGCTTTGACTTGAAAAGTTGTACCGTGATTGCTTTCCTTGCCTTTTCCCCTGTTTGCTTTATCATCATAAGATACCTGACCATTGGTGGTGAAGTCTAAAACAAAAAAAAACCCCACATAATACCTTTTATTGGGACCAGCCAAAATGACACAAATAGGGTTTCCAACCTCCAGGTGCCACCTGGAGA
>NW_015222954.1:0-969 GCF_001447785.1 Gekko japonicus | reverse complement strand
CTCTTTTTCTACGGAATGACCCCTGGAGGTAACTCTATACTTAGACACTGGGAGACTATCAAGGCACCCAGACTTGGGCCACGAGAAGAGAGGATGAGATGTCAGCAGAGTGGGAGCTGGTGTAACATAAGGGTAAGAACTGTCATTCAGTAAGGCACCGTTTCCAATCCCACTCAGGTCACAAACTCAACTGTGGGCTCTGGGAAGAGAGTCTTCTCTTACTTCAGGCCCCTCATCTGTTATACATGGATACTAATACTAATCTACCTAATGGGGATATTGTAAGAAGAGTATATGTGTTGTAGTTTGCATAGTGAAAATACTACACAATTGCAATATATTTTAACCCTCATAGCCACACTGAAGCCTCTGTAGGAACTGACCCAGATGCATGGAACACAAATTGAATGGTACACAACAGAAACAAACACACACAATTCCATAGGGCATAGCCATTTATAGCCATTTTCTTTTCTCAATTACTACACCACAGAATACGAGGTTTCACAGAGACACTGACACTCTCTGTGTTCATACTTCATTTAGTCTTGCATATTCCAAAAGAAGAACAGTACAAAATTTCTATTCTGACTTTCTCGGTTTCACAGTAAAGAGCAAAAGATAAAGGCAGAAGAACAGCAAGATCTAAATTTTGAACTTTACCAGGTTTCAAGGCAGACAGACAGACAACCTTTATTGGCATATCAGAGATAAAAATACATTAAAATTTAGGAATACATCAAAAATGTGGCTGCAGATTTCAAGGCAAAAAAACAAGAAAAAGAAAAAACAAAACAAACCAGACCAGCAGATTTTTTATCTATGTTTGTTAATTAAGTAGTAGAGTAAAAATGGCTTGCCTTAGCTAAAAGCAAATTCTGGCTAGGGCTGAAGGCTATAAAGAATCAGTGCTACAGGAGAAAAAACTGAAACATAGTACGTTCCTTGGATGGGATCCATTGAACTGCC
>NW_015222953.1:0-969 GCF_001447785.1 Gekko japonicus | reverse complement strand
TATGGGGTGGGTCAGATCCAAATTCAAGAAAAAATTTCCTGAAATTAATGCCCTTTTGCTGAAGGGGAGCCGCAAATTTGTGGGAAAGGTTAAGGTTCCACTCTCCTTGTTTTTCTCCTGCAAAAGGTCATCAGTCAGAGTAACAGGGCAGCCTCCGTCTCCATACTGCATCAGCTGAAAAGCGCCAAACAGAAACTTGTTCCACGGAAGGTGAACTAGCATCCTCTATGTGCAGAGCAGTTCATTTACTTACTACAATCTGTGAAACCTCTCCTTTGGAGACTCCTGTGGTGCACATTAGCACAGTTCTGTGGAACAAGCTACTCTTTGGTCATTAGGTGTGTTTGCTAGGAGCTGTGCGCATCCCTTCCTCGCTGCTCCAATCCTTTGAAAAATGCTACCACCCCAGCTAAGGAATGAGCTCAGCTCCATCAATATCTGTGTTTTCTGCCCCCCTGGAACAGGGATGGGTCTGGCTGGCAGCCAGTACTCCAGCACGGGGTGACCATTTCAATTACACTAGTGCAGGGAGGCTAGCACTGGGTCCTGATACAGGAAAGCTCTAGGCATAAAAAAATCAAAGTACAGATTTGAGCCTCTAAAGTTCACAGAATGAGCTCTCTGGCTAACATTCAGTAACCATGGGGTTCTCTACGGCAATGCCTTTTCCTAGCAGCAATACTAATGCAATGATTATTACAGGATGAGCCTTATCATTGGTAAACATACTGCTTACAGGGAGATTAATCTGCCGTTTCTCATAGATCAATACTCACAACACAGATCATAAAATGAATTCCTCATGTTGCAGGATGTTTTTACTGAGCCATATTTTTGAAAAGCAAAGTGTAACTGTGGGGCTTTGCTGAAAACTGTCAACATTTGCAGTCAACGAGTATACAGGGTCAGATTTTTCCTCTGCATTAGCTCACTGCCCTACTGCAAAATTCACTGTCCCAAATTAAGCAC
>NW_015222952.1:0-969 GCF_001447785.1 Gekko japonicus | reverse complement strand
CCACCCATGGCTCTCCCGCAGCTACTCCCGTGTGTGAACAGGGCCTCTGATGTTTGGCCTGGCTTTAAAGAGTTAATTTAGGTTACTCAAGGTTTGGATTTTGATCACCTGTTCAGCTGCCCATCATCAAAAAGCAAAGAAACAAATGAACGAAAGCATGTGTTAAGAGGCCTTGTCTGAAAAGTAGCAGTGGATTAAAAAATGCAACAGGATACTAATTAACAGGAAGTAATTAACTTTATGAAGCATGTCTACTGTGCTCACTTTTTTCTTTTATCTTTTCCTTTTCTCTGTTATCTGATTCTATAAAGAAATGCTGACGCATCATGTGAAGATAAAAGAAAAATCTAATTAAGGAGAGACTACTGTCTCTTAGATCAATATCTTTCTTTGCTAGGAAATCTGCCTCAAAGAAAGGTACAGGACCACTGCTTCCCTTTGCTGGGTAACATGTCTCATGGTAGCTGTTTCTTATCATAATTCCGTAAGACAATGACTTCCTTGAGCTGAGTTTTTGTAAGAGAAAGTTTAATTTGGATTAAATCTTTTCTTTGGATAATATGCATTGAACTCCAGCCTAATTCACACTTGTGTTAAGGATGTCAGAAGTCCAATTGTCTTGGAAATCTCAAGAAACAAAAGAATTGTAGCCAATGTAGTGCAGTGGTTACAGTATTGGTGTAGGGCTGGGAAGCCATGGGTTCAAAACCCCAGCAGCCGTGAAGCAAACTGGGTTTTTGGGAGGACGAAATGGGGAAGCAGAAAACCATGCATGGTGCCCTGACTTGGGGTTATAGTGGATAGCTAAAGATTATAACATCCAGCCTACCAAACAGTGCAGGGCAGGCAGGGTGGGGGGAAGCCTCCTAAGCCAATCTGAAAGAAACACTAAAAGTCATACTTGGCCCCAACATTAACATCTAATTAGCTGTTGTAGATTCTCCTCCATTAGCATGTTTTCACAGCCTG
>NW_015222951.1:0-969 GCF_001447785.1 Gekko japonicus | reverse complement strand
TTGGTGGTGGGTGGTGGGGGTGGTGTTGGGGGTGGTTCTGACCTGGGGAGCTGAGGCTGGAGGAGCCTCCCGCTGGCAGCCACTCACTCTGCCTCCTTCCTTCCCCCTCCGCAGTCTTTGAGCAGTACCAAAGAGCCAGGACCCAGTTTGTGCAAACCGTGGCGGAGCTGGCGACTAGGCCACAAAACATTGAGACCCTCCAGAATGCAGGTAACAGCGGTCGTCCTAGTGGGAGAACAAAGTTTGAGTCTAGTGGGAATAATCAAACAGCCAGGTCTTCCTCCTTCCATTTCTCTTGCCATGGAATTGCCCCCTTTGGTACTTTCAGCTGCCTAGTCTTTTCCAGGAAAAACGATCAGGTGAGGCATATGTTTTAAGTATTAAATCATCTGGTATATTTGCTTTATAGAGCCACTCACTGCACCGAGGGGACTTTCACCATGTGTGACTATTTACAGGCTATTGGAAATAATTGAAGCCAGAACCAGGAGGGGAGGGGGTGCAGTTCCCTCCTCTGTGCTCGGTCTTTCTCCTCCCTGCTCTAGACACAGCTGTTGGGAGAGGGAAATGTGGTGCATGCATGAAGCAAGAAACATAAATTTGACGAGTTCCCCCCTCCAGTTTTAATTAAGGCTGCTTTGGTACTGCAACTGTTAATCTGAGAAGTAAACGTGTCGACTTTTGGGAGGTCTCCCATTCAAAGAGAAAACTAACAATATTTGAATTTCAGTATGATCAGTGAAGCAGAGGGAAAGGTGATTAACGTAACTGAAATGTTATAAATCCAGAAAAGCTGCCTTTATGTCAGGAAAAGATTACATTGATGTGCAAGTGGTGAGATCAGTTAAAGGCTTTCTGATTTGTTTTTTAATCTTTAATTCTATAATAACATGAAACTACTACTATTACAACCCAGTTATTAAAGGTTATGGACATTATTATTTATTTGGGGTAATGGTTTATTTTATT
>NW_015222950.1:0-969 GCF_001447785.1 Gekko japonicus | reverse complement strand
CAGCCTGGCCGCAGCATTCTGCACTAGTTCTTCAGCTTCCACAAGTGGAAGTCAGTCCTCACCTACTGATACCAGAAGATTGGGAGGACCATAGGAGTTAATCATTAGTTCAGATGGGAAAGGCAAGGTAACTCCAGTTTTCTGATTTTATCACACATTGGATGTTAATGTATCACTCCTGCTTCTATATTTTAAAAAAGCAGATTGTGTCTTTTAAGGTTTTATTGGCGAAACACTCCAGCCTCAGTTTTCCATCTATGAAACAGGGGCTGGGTGACCTACCTCTCTTTCCAAATGTAAACACAACCATATTTGCAAAGCATTATGTCAACTGAAAATGCTTTTCAAATTACCTGAGCAATAGACCTGACGGATGGAGGGAAGGATGTTTTACTGGTGGGCAATAAATCCATGGCAGAGCAGGACATTTAGAAGACTGCCTTCTACAGCCAACAGCAGCTTCTGTTCACTGGATCATTCTGATATCTTTTGTATTCAGTGTTAGTGTTGAAATTATGCATGTTCTGATGAATCCTTCTAAGCAATTGCAACTGCACTGGTAAGCAATGGCTTATTTATTTATCTTGGCAACGAATGTTGCTGTTGTTCAGTTTGTCTCCTCTACAAAGTACTATTTCTTGCTGTTGGCTGTCTGATTGCTTCTCGAGCGCTCTGTACTTTTCTTCAAATTCAGTCTCATTTGTAAACAAACTGTATTGTTTAGAACAATTTCTGGAAATGGGAGTTGAACCAAGAAGGCTTTTTAATGGTTGCCTTTTATTTTAAAGAGCGCTGCAGTATGAATAACACTAATGAACATCTCAATTCATTTGTTGAGGACAAGGAGATTGTTTATTCGAGGTAAGCCCATGAATTGATTTTTCCAGTATCTTGACACTTTGTACAAAGGCATTTTCATGGAATTTTCATAGCACAGCCCAGTATGCAGTTTCTCTCTCTCAAAAAAAA
>NW_015222949.1:0-969 GCF_001447785.1 Gekko japonicus | reverse complement strand
CCCAAGATCACCCAGCAAGCTTCCATGGCCAAATGAAGATTTGTACCTGGGGCTCCCATAGCCTAGTCCCCCAGCCCTCTAACCACTACACTATGTTGGAATTGGAAGGATGTTACCAATTTAAGCCCCTGAATAACTAGAAAAGGTGTGCTGTTCTAATGAATGAATGAACATCCTTGTTATTTCCTTCAAAAGAATAGATTCCTATCACCCTTCTCCAAAGTGGTTTTGGCAAATGGACATTTTAAAACAGACTATACTCAGTGCATCATATTTGTATGTCATTTTGTTCAATTCTCTCTGCAGAGGCATATCTCAGGGTCTGAGTCAACAGCTACTCAACTCACAGCTTTTCAGCCAACTTTCAGTGGCCATTAGTGCAATGGAGAAACAAGTGGACCTGACTTTTAAGTGGAGATTCCATGTTCAGGGGTAATAGCTAAAAATGGAATGCTGAGTGAGATGGTCTAATCTAGTTGTAGAAATGATTCTATGTTCTTGGTAAATGCTCTTTCTCACCTCCAGCATTCTATACTTACCAGGTAGAACCTGACACTCCAGCTAGATATGTAATACAGTCCAATATATTGTTCTTCTTTAACTCCACCAGTGTCCCATAAAGGGCAATCATGGCCCGTAGAGCTCCCCCTGATGCCAGGACAGCAATATTGGGCATTTTGTTCTGATGGAAAGAAAAATGACTTATGAAGGAATCGCTGTCCTACCTGTTAACCCAAAGTTCTCTTTCATTTTAATACATATGGCAAATGCCTAGCAATTTTGGGTCAAGAAAAAGCACACCATTCTACAATGCTCAACCACAATGTGTTTCAGCTAGAAATGGAAATGATTAAAGCAGTAAAATCATATTTGCAGCCAATTTATAGATGTGGATTCTGCTTTGATCATACACAAACAGTTGCTCATACAAGTGATGTACCATTGCACACAGTCCACTGCCTAAGGGTT
>NW_015222948.1:0-969 GCF_001447785.1 Gekko japonicus | reverse complement strand
CCTGGGGGTTGGCAACCCTGTTAGCAACCTTAACTGAAATTACAACTGCTCTCCAGACTACTTCCCCTGGAACAAATGGCAGCTTTGGAGAGTAAACTCTCTGCCTCCAAGTCTCCAGGGATTTCCCAAGCTGCAGTTCCCAGTTGACAGTGGCAATGGGGTGGTGTTGGTGATGGGTCAGCCTTGGCTTGGCTTGCCCCTGGCTGCCAAGTGGCCCATGAAGAACTTTCCCAGTAAGTTCAGCCAATCTGCCCCTGTGCAAATGACCCCCTTTCCTCAAGTAAGATTGACTTTTCTGGGAAAACTCAAAGATCCTCTGCCATCTCGGTTGGGTTTTAGCTTATATATTTGGATGTATGTCATATTTTGCTCTATGTGAATGTGATAATTTAGCATACAGTTGCATAACCACATGAAAAAAAAATCATCTTCCATTCGCAGAGGAGGGGAGCTTCTCCTTTCATTTTCAGCCACATGCTTCTGATCAAGGCTTTAAGCAAAGCAGGAAAGTTCTTTCCTTTTCCCAGGAGAGAGAGAGAGATTTTGGCTCACCGAGCAGAGGAACCATCAAAAGTTGCAGCAGGTACACGGATATGGGAATGGGCTCTCTGGATCGAGGCACTGCTGTGCATTTTCACTCAGACTGGTGTGAATTTTGCAGAGACTCGCTAATAATGGCCATATTGATTACATTCAAAAACGCTCTGCGCTCTGGAATTAAGCGAGGCAGACAGACAAGTATTTGCAGATGCAAGTCTAGAATGATGGTTTAGCAAAAAATAAATCCATACACAGGAAGAGACATCAGAAACATGTTAAAAATGAGGTACCCAGAAGAAGAGAAAGATGATGATAATGAAGACAATGATGATGATGATGACGATGATGAAAGAGGAGGAGGAAACATACCTTAAACATTGCATAGAGAAGCAAGCTTTTGTTGTTGTTGTTGTTGTTTGCATGATAGAT
>NW_015222947.1:0-969 GCF_001447785.1 Gekko japonicus | reverse complement strand
CCCACCCACCTTTTGGTTCTTAACACGTTATTATGAGCATCTATCACTGCAGTTGCATGAGAGATAGCTGGGCATGCATGTGGCTTCAGGACCTGCTATAAGTTGTCCCCTTGTAAAATGTCCACCTTCGCCTGAAAACACAATTACCATTTAACTGGCTTTACTCTGTGACGTAAACAACACCCTTTCTATTAAGAAGCACGGGCATCTAGTGTCGCGGTGTAGGAAGAACGGGAATCCAGTGTCTCACTGTGGGAGGAACAGGTGGCACTGGGCCAGAGTGTTAAAACCTGGACTACCACAGCATAACCAGGCTGTCTCGGCGTGTGGCTGTCTCCGTGTGTGTCAGCGGTGTCTATAATCTCGTGTCTGTCTTTTCTTGCCCCCATTCATTTAACAGACCCGTAAGAATGCCAAATGGCTAGCACTGCAGCTGTCGAACGATGGGCACCAAGTATCCCTCTTAAGCGGGGAGCTTACCGTTGAGCAGCGGGCAGATATCATCCAGCGATTCCGTGAGGGGAAGCATAAAGTCCTCATCACAACCAATGTCTGTGCCAGAGGTACTGAGTCCAAAAAATCAGAGCAGAATTAATTGCCCGGAATGTGTGCTTGTGCACTGAGAGCACTCAATTAACCTCCTTGTTTATACCTGCCTGTAGGCATTGATGTGAAACAGGTCACCATAGTGGTCAACTTCAGCCTGCCCACCAACCTTGAAGACTTTGCTGATTTTGACACCTACCTTCACCGCATAGGCCGCGCAGGGCGCTTCGGGAAGAAAGGCGTGGCCTTCAACATGGTCGAAAGGCATAAGTTACCCCTGCTGCTTGCGATTGAAGAGCATTTCAGTGAGTACACTGTCACTTTCATGCCTGTTTGGGTGGAACACCAGGTTTTGGACCTGCCTGAATGGGGTGTGAATCCCTGCTTGGAAAGGAGTTGGCTGACTTCTCATTTCCGAGAAAT
>NW_015222946.1:0-969 GCF_001447785.1 Gekko japonicus | reverse complement strand
CCCCCAGAACAAGCCCTATGCACTGGAACCTCCCAAGGGGAAAAACCTAGCTGGGAGAAGGCCAGCCTTCCAGAAGCCTCCTTTCCCCCGGTTCAAACATATAATATAAAAGTTTAACCTAATATATGAGTAATCTCACAGATTTGCTCCTTAACATGATTTCATATCCTAACTAAAGGCGTGGAGTAGGGGAGGGACTGGCTACACAGAGAACCCATTTCTGATTCTGTTTCTTTCTAACAAGATCTTTTGGCATGAGGTTTGAACTTAAATCACCCAGCCCTGTAAAGAAAGGTAACTAGAATGAAATGAAATGAAAGACATTAATAATGCTCTAATAGGAGTAAAAGGCCTAACAGAGTGAGTGAATTAAATGACGGTAATATTCACAAAGGGATACATTACTTGGGATTCATTTCAGCACACCTCTGATATCCAGTAATTAGACAGTTAGAGTCCACTTTTAACTCGGCAAGATAGTGTGTTCCTCTCCATTAGCATTTATTTCTCATTGAATTTCAATCCCTTTACTTGCTCTCCTTCAGACAAGGCTGTGAATATTACACTGGCTATTGTCTATGTTTTTAAAGGTGTTCCCTGCCTGAGGAATCGAAGGCTCTTTCCTGACCTCCCATCCTATGAAGTCATACCAGGAGAAGTATAATTAATGCTACCAAGAAAGCTATGGAAATCAGGATGGGATGGGGGCAGTAAAGACTGAGGAAGAGCTACATTTCCAAACAGTTTTGATGAACGCAGTGTTGAAGAACCTGGCAAACACAGCTTCATGTATACAGCTGAGGCTCATGAAAGGGTCCCTCTAATGAAGATATAGGTATTAGTTAGTAGAGCAAAGTCACACAGTCAGGAAGCGTGTGATCACATGCCGTAAACACACTTCAAGCAAATATATTGCAAGAAGATAACATTTTTATTGAGGTAGATTCAGGGCTATTTTGGGGCAGGAAC
>NW_015222945.1:0-969 GCF_001447785.1 Gekko japonicus | reverse complement strand
CTTTTTTATTTCTCAAATCTTTAGAAAGCAATTCATGTTTGAATCTAGTTTCTTAGCACGCCTGACTTCCGTACCTTAAAGCTATAGCTTTAGTTTTGCTGCTGGCCCTTGCATGAAGCTTCCTTTTGAACAGCTCATTTTCCCAGTATTCGAAGAACACAAGAAAGGCAGCTGTGTGATTGTCCATGCAACACTCTGCCTGGCACTCTTGAACAGTCGTTTGACTAGCAGCCAAAATCATTATCTAACAGGCTCTGTAACAAAGTATAATTGTAAGGTACTTCACAACCCAAGAGAGAAAGCCCAATTCTGTTATATGCAAGAGATTCACATTTTAAGCATATCCTAAGCTCAATGACAAAAGCTATTGTTTATTACTCTGTGCCACAACAACTAACAAAACTGTAATATTTCCCTTATCAGTGCTCTGTCAAAACAGTTAAACAAAAGAAACTGGAAAAAGCCAACAGGAAGAAATAAAAGAGCAAGATATTGACCCTCTTGCAGGAATTCCTTTTTGCCACATTTTTGTATATAATTCATTCTTAAGAACTTGCACTTCCTTTACTGTGAAGTTTTCCTTTCTTCTACTCCAGTCTCGTCTTAACAACCGATTCATAAATAAGACTTCAAGTTTCAAAATAGCGTAACACACACCAAGTGATAGCTGACTGACTAAATCTGGATGTGAACACACAGTTTGAGATTAAAGTAAATTACATTTTCTCTCTCCAATCTCCTTTACCAGCTCTTCAACCAGACAAACTTCAGAAACCTCAAATCTTCTAGAATTCAATCTAAAATGCAAACACGTCACTGACTGTTTCCAGTATGCCAAGAAAATAATATTTTGCTAAATGACCAAAACATACAGAAGAACAGATATTGAATATGTACGCCACAAACGCTATCTCAAAACAAGTCATTTAAATCACTCACACCTTTTTTAAGTCTTGATGTCAAGGTCTC
>NW_015222944.1:0-969 GCF_001447785.1 Gekko japonicus | reverse complement strand
CCCCATCCACAAACTTAAATTGTGCAGAGGCTGCCGTAAGGAAAGGTAATGCAGGAAGTTACGTGTTGGTTGGGAGCAGCAGAAGATGAAATCCTGACAGCCTTTCTGAATGCATTTTCTGGTTGGTTTAAGCCACTGCAATTGGCTGATTTCAATATAGGATTAGGTGGTAAATCCACGTGCATTTTTTGCTGTTCAACTTGAGGGAATTCCAAACATGGTTGGTATGATAAAGTTGCTGATAGCTCACTGGATTTCAAAAGTTGGGTAAAGGAAAGTCCATCATAATAAGGGGAACTGAAGCAGTCATATCTATACAGACTTAACATTTAATGTACCCGAATATTTCAGAGACGAAGTTGTGTCCACGAATACAAATCTATAGGCAGGCTCTGCACGGGTAATGGGAAACTCAAAGGCTGATGGACAAACCTGCATGCATGAGTCAAAATCAACTCTGTAACATTGCAGTTTTCCAAATAACACAAATACAAGCATCGATAAGGCTAGTGGTAAATCAGCCCGACAACATAGGCATGGAGAATAACATTAAATGGTAGAATATTACGTTGTTGTTGTTCAGTTGCACGGTTGGGTTTATGCCAATAACAATTCCAAGAGTTTTAGCACTTTGTCAAAAGACTAGGTTGCTGCAGGCTTTGCAGGAAGGAAGGGAATGCATGAGGCAATGAAGGGATGGTGTTGGGGAATGTGGCGATGGGAGCCAGTCATGGACAAGGGATCTTTCCATGAAGAAGACCCACTGGGCCTTGCTCCACCAAAAGTCATGCTTGTAGCTGCCAATCATGTTCTAAGAAGCCCTGGAGACTAGGAACCAGGAAGAGGAGAAAGTGAGCCTCCCATATAATGAACAGACAAAATGGCCTCCTGAACACACAAAACGAGCTCATACTATACATACATCTAGCTTTATATTGGCCCCGGTAACACGGAGCATTAGCCACGCTA
>NW_015222943.1:0-970 GCF_001447785.1 Gekko japonicus | reverse complement strand
CTTATATAAAGGTCACACAGTTAACGTACGGAGTTCAGGGCTCCATGAAAGCTTCAGATGCGAAAGTAAATACCATGTGGCCAGTTTGTGAAGTAATTGTTTTTATAAGCATCACTTCCCCGAAGCTACAGAACTGGTTTCTAATGAAAATATGCTCTTTTGATTTCCTTTGAGAGGCTATTTGTATTATGGCTGCTAACAGTGTAAGGTTTTGATGAAGTCTGGGTATATCTATGATTTCAAAGCAGTAAGTAATCATGAATAGTATAATTCTGTTTTGTCTTTTACATACACACTCGAAAGCCAGTTTCGTCACAGATTGCGATGGAGAAGAAACAAAGCAACTCTACTTACTAGATTTGCTGAATCCAGAAATGCATTCTTCCAGAAACTCTAGGGTAAGGTGTGGTTCGTTAGCTGCCAGGGTCTTACTGATAGAGACAATAAAAAGGGTGTTGTTGGCAGGGATACACAGACCCGAAGTCTCCAGTAACTGGCCCTCTATCTTTAAATTAAAGGTACAGGTTAAGGCACAGAGAAGATTATAGGCTGCGGACCTGCAACAAAGAATACGGGATGCATTTTAAAAAAATGTTTCCTCGGGGCAACCTGCAAAAGCTATCCTCAGAAAACAATTTCACAAAATTAAGTTCAGAGTTACTTTCAGATCTTCTACTTTTTTTCTTGCATTACTAAAATACTTTGTTTCCCACCTTTCCATTAAAATCTTCAAAAGAGATTGACAAGGACACAAAACACAGACTAAAATCACAAAGCAGCAGCAAAGAAGAGTAACAGGGGCAGCTACCCATTTCAAGGCAACAGAGAGATCCTAAAAGAGCAGCTGTGACTTGGTGTATCAATGAGCAACCAACATGCGCCTCCCTTTGGAAGGGAATTCCACAGTTCTGAAGGTATTTCAGAAAAGCCTCTCTCTCAAGTTGCCATAAGGGGTAGGCAACCCCCCCCC
>NW_015222942.1:0-970 GCF_001447785.1 Gekko japonicus | reverse complement strand
GTCACAGAAACCACGCTGGATGCAGAGTAACTTCCAACTTTGCCACATACTTCTTTCTCATTTGCATCTGTCTCAAGTGAGCAAGGCTGTACAGTCATATAACGTGTGAACTATTAGTATCACAATCTAAACTAAATAAGACCCAATATACTTGCTTACAATACCTCAGATATATGGGCCATTCTGACCACAAATCTAAAATTGGACGTGTGAAGCTTATTCATCTGCCCGAAAGTGTCACATATAGAAGAAAGGCAAAACGATTACCAAACGACTCAGGGGGGAAACTTATCAGCTTCATAATAACCCATGTCTACATTAATCACTGTTCAGTTCAGAGAAATGGAAGCTGTTTTCCTGCATGTGCTAGATCTGGAATAGCTTTGCTGCTGTTCAAAATCTGGAAATCTTAGCAAAGGAATAAATGAAATGCATTTATCTTACTTTAGTGCAGGAGTTTTGAGTGTATCTGTACTACTAATATTTTGCTTGCTCATAAAAATAAATTGCTATTTGATCTATTTGTTCCATATGAAGCCAAAGAACATAGCATTAAGCAGTGTAGGTAGGGTGAAGATATTTAATAAATGTATGTCATCCAGTGTAAGGTGTGTTGCAAATGCCCAAAGTTACATTAGCAGGAAAGGTACAACTGAACACAGTTGAGCTCCCTACATTTCTGTTTCAGAATTTTATTAATCAATGGGAAATGTAGGAAAAATCATTGTGCATTCCCTTGTAATCCATTTAAAGAGTGTTGCACAATGTATTTCTTCACCCAATGTATGATTAACTTAAGGAATTCATGTTTGAAAGCTATGATGAAGGCCACTAGCCAGCAGCAAAATATTTTTTTTATTTTATAGAATACATTTATAAGCCTACTTTTCGCCCAAACAAATGGGATCCAAGGCAAGCAACAAAATAAAACCAATTAAATAAAAATTAAAAATTAAAAACTTCAGAAAAT
>NW_015222941.1:0-970 GCF_001447785.1 Gekko japonicus | reverse complement strand
GATTCAGTATAAGGTAGCTTCATGTGTGGACTACAGTAAAGGTGCCCAGAAACTACAGCCAGTTCAGACTGTGGTGAATGGCTTTGTTAACAAGAACTAGCCCAGGCATCACATCATGGCAATCTTACCCCAACTTTATTGGCTGCCATCTACAATTGTTGTTAGGCTGTCTTCATTTTTGTTCCTGTCCTCTCCCCGTGTTGGTGCCAGGACCAGTTTTCCTTTGTGTTTTTGCATCTGAGCAGATAACACAGTTCTCTGGCCATCTCAGAAACAAAAGGCTCAGAGCAAACATAGGAAACAGGATCCTACTAATTCTATGACATTAACTAGAGCTGAATAGATACCCCCAGGGAGTCACCCAGAAAAGCTTTGACCTCACTCTGTGTCTAGTATTCAGACCATCAATCAGTAATTAATCAGTTTTTTGTGCTTTTAGCCACCAGCAGAACCTGACACAATTAGCATGGCCATTATCTAATAACTGGATCCATGCCCAACATTTGTGTAAACCTCCGGTAATTTCCTCCTTTTGGATTAGTTGTCTAAACAGCTCTAATTAATAACCTTTGAAATGCCTGCCAAACCTACCTCCTTGCTCGGACTGAATCTACCTCTGAACACTCCCTCTCCCCACTTGGAACCCTCTGCATTTTGATCTTATTTGGAATTATTTGTAGGATGCTCAACCACTCTCCCCCCTCCCCCCAACAACTAGTCATGATTCCTTTATCTATGTTCCTCACTTTCCCTTTTTTCCAAGCCTGGAGAGTAGAAAATCCTTTGCTTTGTGATTCTGCTGCTTGTCCTATTATTGGGGACAGATTCCTTCCCAAACTGCTTTGTACCCTCTCTATATGCCTTTGAAGATCTCCATAGTGCCTGTGTCTGTGTAGCTGCAAAGTTCCCGTCTGGCATGATGCTACATTTACCCCTGCTGTGTTACTTGCTGCCCAAGAACCTGGACCTA
>NW_015222940.1:0-970 GCF_001447785.1 Gekko japonicus | reverse complement strand
TCTCCATTGAAGTCCATTGTCTGAGCCAACCATATAATCTGTCTTGGTCCACTGTGTTCTCTGGGCTAACTATCAAACACATTTTCTGTATTGCATCAAAAACTGAAAACCTGCTTTGAAAAGAGACCAGTGTGGCTTACAAAATGATTGTGTACACCAAAAACAACAGCACTTCTATTATACCACCTTCAGTTCTGTTAACAACTGTCATCTGGTTTCACTTCCAGAGGAAACTTTCTTCTCTCTGATCAAACGGGCGCATCCTTTTAAGGCTATCATTAGTGCACTCAAACAATCTGTAAGTGTATGGGCATCTTGATGATTGCCCAACCACTAAAGAACTCCCTTTCCATATACAATCATAAAAGACAAGTTTGAGCATCTTTCAGAACAGCCATACAACTATTTTGGGTCTGATATTTGATGACTACACTATACTCAGCACACATTATATAATTTATATGGGTCTTAGTCATTACTGTATGTGTTTCTATTTATCATTCCTTGCACATAGCCCTTGGGAACAAAGTGAGTCAAATAATTATAAACATATATATTAAAGTTGGTAATTAGTGCCATTTGAAGTCAAGTAGCAAAAAAAGGACTACCAGTCAAGAAAGCCAGTCATAAAATCTCTGGTGACTTGTCAGATGAATCAGAGGGTCCCCAGACTCTTCCATTGCTCGTGGAGTAAACATGGACAAAAGCCAGTGATGTATGAGTACTTTTTCATGTTCCCTTTCAGCAATTCAGTCAGGGACCACATGCCCTGCAAAATTCATGCCCCCTCACTCTGCTTACAATACAGCTTTCCTCAGAAGTTTTACCATGAAGAAACAGTGCTTCATACAGATGACAGCTATAGATTTTTTTAAAATAGCCTTGTCCCAATCTTGTATGGATCCAAAACAAGGCCTCTATACTAGGTTTGCCATGGTTCATACACTTGAAACAGAAAAAGATGACACAG
>NW_015222939.1:0-970 GCF_001447785.1 Gekko japonicus | reverse complement strand
CTACTGGGTTGTGTCAGAAGTGACATTATTGCACATTTTGCCAGCCTGCTTCCTCCCATCACCAGATGAGCATCAACGGGCAATGGCAACAATGATCAGGAGTTTTGCCGCCATTAGCAGGCACATGGTAAGCCTATGGACACACAGTAAACATGTCTGCCACAAAATAAAAAATATGCAGCAGTCCTTAGCAGAAATCCCTGTTTAACAGTTGATGTGTCAGAAACTATATGAGGGTCTCTCAGTCTTCCTTATGGAGAAATCTCAGAATGGGATCTGTAAAGAAGGTGAACCACCGCCACCTCCCACCACAGCTGTTTCCTTCCTCACAAGTGATGCATTTTCAGTCGTGGTAGCGGAGAGGAGGGTGTCCGTATCAGCCCCGACACTAATTTCCTGGTAATTTCCTGTGCTGCTGGCAGGGTCCCGTGTACCAGGTATTGGGAGGGCCCCATAAATATGCATGAGCTGGCAGTTTAATAACTGTAGAAGGAGATGGAAGCCGATTAGGTCCCTTGCCCCAACTGGTGTGCTTTATTATTTGTTCACATGGTGATTGTTGTGTCGCCTCAGCCATCCATCTGCATCCAAGTTTCTTCCCTGAGGTGGTGGAGAAGATTTTAATCCTGAGACTCTAAAAACTTGTAGGCAGGCCTGTACCCCACGTTTTAGTGGCCTGCTCAGTTTGACTGCTATACTTTCCATGTAGACTGTACACCGGTTGGGTTGGTGGCTCATAGTTCCTTGAGTCTGAGGTAGGTCCAACTTGCCTCCTCGAGACTGGGCCCAAAGGTACCAGTCCCAGCCTCCTGTAACCCTGTTTATCCATATTGTCCACCAATGTCTGCTTGTTTGTTGTGGTGTTCGTTTTCTCACAGAATGTGGTAACTCTATACCAGGGTTACATAACGTAGTACCTGTGGGCACCATGGTGCCTGCTGAGACTAGGGATCCCAAGTCCCCCCGGGGG
>NW_015222938.1:0-970 GCF_001447785.1 Gekko japonicus | reverse complement strand
TCAAGCAGAACTCTGATGAGGCAGCATAGAATTGAAATCTCCTAAATAATGACGACGACTACTACTAGTAGTATATTGAAAACTTATTATTTTAATTGCAAGCCACCTCAAGCAGGCCTGTGATGAGACAGCACAGAAATCTCTTAAATAAAGTAGTAGTTGTATCTGATCTCGGTTCAGGAAACAGTCTGTAAATGATACTCTTTGGGGCTGTTTCTCTAAGCCATGTCTATGTACAGAGCCAGCTGCCTACACAGTGTTTATCGTAGCCTCCCAAATTGCTTGGATCTTTTTTCTTTCCTCTTGGCACAAACATTAAGTACGTTTTCGTGCACAGCAGGGACCTCCCTGTGAAGTGGGATAAACGTTTCCAAAAATCTCCTTTTATGTGCAAGGGACGAATCTGCAAATTTTATTTCTTTAATCTGCTTATTATCTATAATTATATATTGACTCTCTCTCCCTCGGGTGGGGAGTCATATGTAATTTGAGTCTTAATCCCTCCCTAGGGCATAATGCAGTTTACAATATGGCAAAAAGCTGGTTTGGGAGGCCAAATTACATCCTACGTTCCTGTCCCTGTTTTCGTTTCTTTTGCAAATGAAACCAGGGTGCTTCCTTTGGAAGAGAGAAGAATGGGGAAAGAGGAAGGACTCTTAAGAATATCTTTGACCTACTTGCTGTTTTCATCTTCCTTTTGATACAAATAAATTGCCCCAGCTCCGTTAAAAACAAAAATGTCAGCGGCAGCACCAGGTCACTTCTAGAGAAAACCCGAAAGTGACAAGGGGTTGTTCTAGGAATCCATGGAAGCTCTATGTTAAAACCATAAAATATCCAATGATTCCTAGAGCTACCCTTCCAGGTTTTCCCTGAAAAGATGTAACAGTGTTGCTGACATCACACACAAGACCATGGTCCCTGCCCTAAACCCTTTCACCAGTAGAAGAGGAGGAGGAGGAGGAGATTG
>NW_015222937.1:0-970 GCF_001447785.1 Gekko japonicus | reverse complement strand
GCACATGTGAATGAGCCATTCCAGAGCAACCTTCCATATGTCCTAAAAATATTATCAAATGGAATCCATTATCATAATCAGCAGAAAGTGATGAAAAACCAAGGAAAGGACATACATGTGTACACCAAGACCATGGGTTGCTATTGCAGCATCATATGATCGGTGTATTAAATTAATCAGGGCAAAACAATCAGGAGCATTTATTCTTAATGGTAATTCATGAGCTGAACATCACTTCTTCTTACTCCAAGAAAGCTGCTGCTGGTCATAGCAGTGACTGAGTAACTGATTTTTCTCATGACTTTCACTGAAACTAAATATAGATCCATTGTTAGGGACTGAGGAAATACTGGAGTGAAATTGAATTTGTTGACTGTTTCCTTGCTTTCTTTTCAAAAACAGTGCAGATCCCATTGAGCCAGGGGTATTCTTTTCCCCTTGGAAAGTTAACCTGCATATATTGGATAAGTTGCCAAAAAAAAAAAAAGTTCAAATGCATTTACACCTTCTTACTTGCACAGCCGCTCTCAAAATTAAATTATCTCTAGCAGGGATCTTCTGGGAGTTTTTAGGGTTAAAATGAGCCTAATCATTGGAATTCTGAATGGAACAAACAAACCATTAACTTTTGTATGTGATACAGACAGCTCTACAGGATATGCCTAGAGACACTGTTAATTAAGGAGAGGGTTGAAGTATCAAAAGAGTAGAACCTGTATTGACTAAATCTGAGCTTGTTAATTATTGCCATGTCAACAAAGGCTGTCAAGAGTAACAAATGTTTGAACAAGGGCCTCAGAACTGAAATCTTAATAAAGGAAATATATCAATACTATCAAAAAGAGTTCTAGCTATGGATGTAACCAAAGCCAATTCTGATTGCAGATACAAGGGTCTACTGGGGGGTTGGGATGCAGAATACCAGTGGGAGTTCTGCATCTCACCCCCACATATCTAACTGGTTCATAGA
>NW_015222936.1:0-970 GCF_001447785.1 Gekko japonicus | reverse complement strand
TTGGCGCAGATTAAAGAAGCGCTATTAAAATTGTGAAATCTAATCACGTTTAAGCCAATTTCATTATTTATAAAGGGTCGGCTCCCGGTTTTGTCATATTTGGGACTGACGGCCCTAAATTAACTACATAAAAACTCCATTAGCATCTGAAATGCAACGCTCCAGTGTGCAGCTGGGGCATCTCAGGAGAAGCGGCAACATGACTAATAATGTTTCAGCCGAAGAGCGTGTAACAGGAGAATGCCAATACACACTAATCCCAGATGACTGTCTCGAACGCCAAGTAGCGTTCTCAAACATGCAAATATAGACCATGTAGCGCTTGTAACAGCTTCATTTAACTGTACTCCAGCAAGCAATTTTAAACATTTCTATGTAACAGTGGGATTTATCCGACACATTTACCTCCGATATCCCCAAAGTAAGCTATTTAGATGTGTCGATCTTTTCTTTTCTTTTTTAAATTTTACACACACCACCCTGTGCTCATTGGCACAAAAATAAAACAGAAGCACATGGATTCAAAGGGAAGATTCCTCATACGGGGCTTGGAAACAGCCGGTTCTTGAAGCAGCGCATAAGAGCTTCCAGCTTCACCCTTAACTAGAATTAATCGATGCAGAAAGTTCACCATAGGCAGAGTGACTTCGTAGTTGTCAAGAGCTGTGCTGGGAGGCAGGGCCAGGTTAAAGGAAAACGCAGAAGTCACATGAATAGACAAAGAAGCTGAGCTTTTAGCTACTGGGCTAACGGGAAGATAAAAATGAGAAACAGTAGGAACAGAAGCAAGTCTTAAGTTGCACGGGGGGGGGACAAAAACAACAAAACAGCATTGAGCGAATTCGAAAAAAGGACAGCCCCCAGCACCTGACTTCCCTTCCCACTTGCTGCCCCCTGCAAGAATTGACTTCTTTTGCTTATGTGACATGGTGTGGGATTTAGGGTTACCAACCTCCAGGTGGCCCCTGGA
>NW_015222935.1:0-970 GCF_001447785.1 Gekko japonicus | reverse complement strand
ATGATATTACCTTTACAGCTCATTTTTAATTGCATGTCACTGCTAACTCCCTTGTAAAGAGACAGGGCTCTGCCATTTCTACTAATTATCCGAATCACCAGTCAGTGTTTGTATGTGTGTGGCCTTGCTGAAAGCTTTTAACCACAAGCAATGTCACTAAATCAAAGCAAGTCGGAGCAGTTTTCCACAGAATGACTTACTAATAAATGCTACCTGACATTCCTTTCAGGCCATTTGGAGGCATTGTTTCTAAGATTACAGTTACTTAAATGGCGTGATTAATTTTGTTGGAAGAAAAATAGTACAGGATAGAAGAGGATATTTTATTATTTGTGGATACAATGGCAACAGTAATAGTTCTCTAACAAGAGGGCAATGAAGTATGGTCAAGGCCCTCAGAACTCTGTGGAATTATCCAGTGAAGGGAAAAAAGCAGAGTCAGATGCAACTGTCATCCTGTCACCATTGAGGG
Organism: Gekko japonicus; assembly: GCF_001447785.1. Lineage (NCBI taxonomy): Eukaryota > Metazoa > Chordata > Lepidosauria > Squamata > Gekkonidae > Gekko > Gekko japonicus. Next base: position 498 of record NW_015222935.1, on the reverse strand, counting down.
CAGTTGAAGGACTGAATCAAATTTGCTGCTTTAATTGCTAGAAATAAAGCAACACATTTTACTGAGGGAAGCTGGCAGGGCATCTGTAACCATAAGCCAAATGCCATCAAGCAAAGTATGCACAATCTCTTTTAACCAAAGAGATTATGGGAAATTACAGATCACCGTTTTACCACAGATTTTACCACACATCTGCTCCCAATGTCCTTGATGAGTCTGTTTCTTTTACACATTTGTACACAATTTACCTCAAACATAAGAATGAAACAAAATGTGCTTACAGTGGAAAGAAATGAGTCTGAGGAACAAGAACCCGCTGCGAGAAAATGAAAGACTCATGGATTAATTTCTCACAAGAGAGAAACAAAATCAAAATAGGGATATTCAAATCAAACATAATAGCTTTGAAATTTGGTCTCATCCCTAGTAAAATTCTCCTTATCACTTAGTAGGATGACAGAGATGACCAACAACTGCGATCACACACACTAAACAATC
>NW_015222934.1:0-970 GCF_001447785.1 Gekko japonicus | reverse complement strand
GTCATGGTGACTTTTGTGGGAAAGTGCAACATCCTTTGTGCTTGGGACTTTTAACAGGGGCTGTGTCATGGCAAGGCAGAGGAGGAGGTGAACACCATGCCAGGACGTGGGAACCATTCAGTACAGCATAATGCTTTGAGTGGGCACTGCGGGCTAACATGCCAATCAGGTTTCCTTTCCTCCCTGAATCTATAGGTCTTGCTGTACCTTTGGTATAATTCCGAGTTTCCCTGTGCCAGGCCCTGTACAAATAGGGCCTCTTTTTCTCAGTCTTCTAGTCATTTCTCACCTCCGCTTTGCTGTTCTAGGGAGGCAATTGCAACAGATGCTTGCAATTGCTGAACAGCTGTGCGGGGCCTCCTAAGGTTGCAGTACATCGGCATTCTCACATTCACATTCCTTCCCACGTATGATAAGTGGTGCTGATTACAAACTTTAAAAGTTACTTCATAAAATAATAATATTAAAAATGAATTAAGCTCTCTGGGACCAGCCCAGAGGCAGCGACAGGTAGGAAGCTGGGCTTTCATTGCATGTTTTCACAGCAGCTGGTGGCAGGGAGCATGAGAAGAGCCCTGCTGGTCCAGACCACGGAGGACTGTGTTCAGTTCCCTGTTTCTAAGAGTGCCCAGCTAGAACCTTCTTCAGCAGTCTTTCGCACTCATACCTCATCTACTGACAAAGTGCCAAATGTGCAATCCTCCTGATATTTGCAATTGCCATTTTGTGTAAACAGGGCACTGTGCAGATTTTCAAGCTTTGGCACATGCAAATGCACACCTGCAACAAACCTGGGTTTTCAGTCATGTGAGCTGAAGCCTAAAAAATATGCTTGTTGCCCATTTATGCTATGTGGTGCTTGCATATACTGGGTGAGTCAGGCACAGCACATTAACCTGGTGGGCAAAGTAGGAGTAAAATCTCTCCTTATTAATAAAAGAGATTTGGGGTGGCAAAGTTCTATTCACGC
>NW_015222933.1:0-970 GCF_001447785.1 Gekko japonicus | reverse complement strand
TCTTTATATTAAGATATCTCTTTACTACTTTGTGACAGGTTGGGGCGGCAGGAGCAGATACCAGAATATTTTTGGTGAGAAAACTCCCACTCAGCCCAGTGTAACTGTCCTCACAATGATAGTATTGTATTGCTTTGGGGATTATTTGAAGATTACTACACACTTCTCACCACCCTGTCACACCACCAAACATAGCTGTGAAAGCGGCCAAAGAAATGTTTATTTACTGGCCTGATAGTGCTTTGTGCTATGTACAATGAGCCAGCCCAGAGGTGCTTCAAGGCAGAGCATCTGGAGTACTCTATCCTACCTTGGTACAACCCTGGTTTTGTGTGACCTGGATACCAAAAAAGAACAGAGATTTAACACAAGAAAAAGGTTTATATTACAATTAAGAGAAAGTATATTCAGAACCAAATTTATACAAATGTTACTTATTGAGGGATAGTGATACAGTTTTTTGATAGAATGTGTGCATAATCTAAGTAATCATGAAAGAGTACATATGAGAACTGTGAACCAATGTGTGCTACAATAGGCTACCACACTGAACAGTCCACTTCTACCTGAAGTGACAGGAGACACAGCAGCCTGCCTAAAGAGCCTGTAAACCTTCTCTGAAATCAGTTAAAATAATTTCCTCCCTCTCTTCTTCCTCCAAGTGTTCTAAGGGTCCTGATTGGCTTTCTCTCCAGATCGCCAGAGAAGAAAGGGAATTGGCTGATAAGAAAAAGGGGGTGGACTTGATCAATCATACACTCATATTTATTGATCTATTACTGGCAGCCTTCATGCACAGCCTAAAGGCTCATCTGTATTTCATGAGATTAGACCTGACACAGCATTTATTGCATTTTTATCCCACCCTTACCATGGAGCTCAGGTATACATGGTTTCACAACTATGGTCACAAACTGAGAGTTGGATCTGGCTGTCCATAGTACTAATCCTACTCTAACAGTGCAGTCCT
>NW_015222932.1:0-970 GCF_001447785.1 Gekko japonicus | reverse complement strand
GCAACAGGTAGGACTTGGCAACCCTATAGAATCTGCTTCATTCTCAGTGCACTGGAGAAGAAAGTAGATTGCAGAACTGTGTTACCATTTAGTCTGTGAGAAAAAAAATTCACACTGAGACAGCTTGTCAGCTATTCTTCACTGAAATGAAGCTTCAGAAAGGAAGCCTAAACTTTTCTGCCATTATTGGTTTGCTCAAGTGGCTGACTCCATTTAAGTGCCACAGACTTTTTATTGTGCACTAGTTTTTTTCAATTAGGTACCATACATAAACATTTTAAGGCAGTTCATTTTATTTCATGAATAATTAACCTGGGCATTGATTTCTCCTCTGTAATTACTAATTACTATTTAACCCGAATGGTGGCCTGTTTTTATTAGCAAAAAAATTCAGTATAATACTTTCAGTGTAATAAAAAACTACTGAAATGTCACAACTTATGGGAAAAATAAAATACACTAATAAGTTATACAAGCTAACTCATCAAGTTATTTTCTACCAGTTTCTACCTTGTTGGAAAAATAGGTTGCATAGATATTGAAGATGGTGTTACGGAAACAATATTATGCTAGCAGTAAGAAAGTAAAGATTTAGAGGAAATGTCAGTAGTTTAATTCCATGATCCATATGTTTAGAAAAGAGGTTTGCAGTTTAATTCTATGATCCATAGTTTCATGGATCTTTTGGAGTGGTCATTTGGGATTGGAGTCAGAGGTGATTCCCCTGTCCCCTTAAACAGCAAAGAGTCCAGACTCCAGAGCCCCTAACAAGTTATGATATCCTAGAATATGATTCTTTTTTTCAGAACTTTTCAGAACAGTGCAAAGAGGAACTAGATAAAAATACCCACTTCTCTGTGTTTTTACAGTTTAGATTTAGCACTATAGAGTGGTAGACATTCTTTTCCTCCTTTGCTGTATGATAACTGATAACATCATGTGTTAGTAGGGAGTTAGTCTCTCCTCTCCA
>NW_015222931.1:0-970 GCF_001447785.1 Gekko japonicus | reverse complement strand
TATTAAAATGTCTAATAGACCATTATTGACAATGAATTGGTTTGAAGCACAGTATCAGGCACCAGGATCTTCGAAAGCCAGAGGTACTGCAGTCTTAATTTCTAAGTCGATATGGTTTGATTGCAAAGAGATTTTTCCAGATCCTCAAGGCCGATACTTATTTATTAAAGGCTTATTAGAGGGCCATCAAATAATGATTGCATCAATCTATGCCCCAAATTCCAATCAGCTTGCATTTTTAGAAGAAACATTGTTGAAGTTATTTCACTTCAAAGAAGGACATCTATTGATTGAAGGAGACTTGAATTATATCGTTGACCTGAAGAAAGATAGATCTCAGCCCAAAAATATAAAACTAAGTCTGTTCAAAATAAGACAGAATTACACGATATCTTTTCTTGTTATGATCTTCATGATGTTTGGAGAACATCAAACCCCTCTGGGTGTGATTACACCTTTTTTCTTACACATCATCTAATTCACACAAGAATATACTATAGTTTGGCATCCCAATCTTTGCTGCCATTCCTTAAATTCACAGATATAGGACCTATTTTCTGGTCAGACCACGCACTGGTATATTGTACTCTGGGCTTATTAGATAACAAAAATAACATTAGGACTTGATCTTTAAATACATCTATTTTATTACAAAATAACATTGGAGAAGAAATCTCAAAGGAAATCCTGGTATACTTCAAGGAGAATTCTCCTGGATCCATGTTGCCAACAATGATTTGGGATGCTTTTAAAGCAACGATTCATGGACATTTGATTAAGATCTCTTCAAACCTAAAAAAAGATAGACTAAAACAACGGAATCAATTACTGGACAAAATACAACATTTAAAAAAGGAATATAAAAGAACTGGTTCTGCAAAAAATCTATAAGACCTTATTAAAAGAAAGGAAAAGTCTGGAAACAAGTCAAATTCAGAAAAATCTACTATACTTAAAACAACAGTTTTGG
>NW_015222930.1:0-970 GCF_001447785.1 Gekko japonicus | reverse complement strand
TGTAGCCAGGGAGTAGCAGACGGGACACCTCTAGGCTAGCATGTGCCTGGCAGGGAAAAAATAAAAAAGTTGAAGGCATTCCCCTTGCCTCCCATCACTGAGGCCTTGTGGGGCCCCAGCAGGGAGAAATGTAAAGTTCACAAAGGAGGAAGGGGCTGGCCCTGACAGCCTCCCGGTGGATCAAGGGGAGGGTGCATTGCAGCCTCACGCTCAGGTTAGTTAGGGCCCATTATATGAATCTCCTTCACTATCTTTTATGTGGAGGGAAAAAATAGTCTGGCAGTATTTTTCATTTTTATCTGAGTCTCTTTGTTAAATCAGGCATATGTGTAGAAAACTTACATTGCATCTCAACCAGAACTCATCACATTAATTTCAGTTTTAGTCCTCATCAGTCCCAAGCAATTTTTGTAGTGTGTCCTATGATGGCTTGGTTCTTTCTCCTAGAATTAAGTCTTTGGAAGTTTTGTTTGTTTGTCTTAATACTGAATGTATGCAACTGCATGGGTGTTTATCAATGCACTCATAAATTTTATGCGTTTTCAAATAGTTCAGTGATAAAGAAACTTAAGATGAGATTGTGAAGATTTCTGATTTCAGTATAATGAAGTTGGGAAGTTTGACGTCTGATGAAGAAAGTTAACAGACAAAATAATCACTTGTCTGGAAGTTGTAGCTGTGCAACTTCTCAGTGAAGTGAAAGAAATAAAGAAACCCTGATGACGGAAAAGGAGGGATAACCCAGAAATGGGATGGCATGAGACACTTGTCCGAGCGATCAGAATTCTGATCACAGTTCAAGATTTTACATAAAAATTCAGAGAAGTTGAATAGTTCTTAGGACTAAATATGGCTGTACTGCCTCTTCACTATAGTCAGAGATCTTGCAAATGCCTGCCATTCTGATTAAATCCTAACTATAGAGATCATATAGGTATTGGTTAGAAGCGGATTGGTTAGAGCGAGGGTT
>NW_015222929.1:0-970 GCF_001447785.1 Gekko japonicus | reverse complement strand
TTGAAGTCCCTCCCCTTCCCAAACCCTACTGTCCTAAGACTCCGCCCCCAAAATCTTCAGCTATTTTCCATCCCAGAGCTGGTAACCCTAACCGTGCCCCTCCTTCTAATAGCATACACGGTGGCCCCATGAGTGTCATTAGGACAGCGTCTACCTATAACCTTGTGATATGAACGCGTTCTAAAAACCACAGCAATCCCTGTGCATTTCTGCCGAGTCCACCACCATTTCTCTGGGTCGGAAGAGTGAAGAAGAGGAGATTCTTCCTTGTGAACATTCTGCAATGGGACCTGGATCATTCTATTAACCAGTGCAGGGTTTCATAGAGTTTTCCCCTGGAATCCTTCTTGATACAATTTTTTGGCTGGCATACAAAGATGTGTCAGCAAAGAGTAATGATACAACCACGGCTATATCTGTAAGTGAAGTATCAATTGGGGTGACCCCTTGAAACTATGAAATATCCAACTTCCTGGTTTTGTCACCAGCTCTGCAGCTTTCTAACCAATTTTAGACACAAAACAAACACATTTGTGCTCTCCCCCCCGAGGAAATACCTCTCAGATCTATTTCAAGACCCTTATTTCCAGTTTTTATATATAAACTTGTGGCAGGCAATATGCTCTCTTCTCTTCTGAACAGTTTGCCAGCTTCATCTAACCATGTGTCAGTCCTGATTGTTTTTTATTTGGATGCCTTCAGCCACATAGGACAACCAGTAGAGATTTTTCCCACCTTTGCTACTTGGGAGGTTTCAATTGGAGACACTAGGAATTTAACCTGGAACCTTCAGGATGTTAACTATGATACTCTCCACTTGTTGTTGTTGTTGCTGCTGCTGATTCTTCTTCTTCTTCCCCTGTTTACCTCCTCTAGAAGGACCCAGGCACATCACAAAGTTAGGTCAATGTTGTACTGCTTTAACTCTTCAAGCCTCCCAAAGGGTTGCTAGCTCTGGATTGGGAAATAC